>NC_057739.1:41561240-41576967 GCF_004010195.1 Chiloscyllium plagiosum
GAAGTGATGCATTTTGGAAGGTCGAACTTGAAAGTTGAGTACAGGATTAAAGACAGGATTCTTGGCAGTATGGAGGAACAGCGGGATCTTGGTGTGCAGGTACATAGATCCCTTAAAATTGCCACCCAAGTGGACAGGGTTGTTAAGAAAACATGTGGTGTTTTGGCTTTCATTAACAGGGGGATTGAGTTTAAGAGTCGTGAGATCTTGTTGCAGCTCTATAAAACTTTGGTTAGACCGCACTTGGAATACTGCGTCCAATTCTGGTCACCCTAATATAAGAAAGATGTGGATGCTTTGAAGCGGGTTTACCAGGATGCTGCCTGGACTGGAGGGCTTATCTTATGAAGAGAGGTTGACTGAGCTTGGACTTTTTTCATTGGAGAAAAGGAGGAGGTGAGGGGACCGAATTGAGCTATACAACGTAATGAGAGGCATAGATAAAGTCGATAGCCAGAGACTATTTCCCAGGGCAGAAATGACTAACACGAGGGGTCATAGTTTTAAGCTGGTTGGAGGAAAGTATAGAGGGGATGTCAGAGACAGGTTCTTTACACAGAGAGTTGTGAGAGCATGGAATGCGTTGCCAGCAGCAGTTGTGGAAGCAAGGTCATTGGGGACATTTAAGAGACTACTGGACATGCATATGGTGACAGAAATTTGAGGGTGCATACATGAGGATCAGTGGTCGGCACAACATCATGGGCTGAAGGGCTTGTTCTGTGCTGTACTGTTCTATGTTCTATGTTCTAACACTGCACAGGAATGTATAGGAAGGATGTTGTGAAACCTGTTGGGGTTCAGAAAAGATTTTAGATTAGATTATACTCCCTACAGTGTGGAAACAGGCCTTTTGGCCCAACTAGTCCACACCAACCCTCCGAAGAGTAACCCACCAGACCCATTTCCCTCTGACTAAAACACCTAACACTACGGGCAATTTAACATGGCCGATTCACCTAACCTGCACGTCTTTGGACTGTGGGAGGAAACCAGAGCACCCAGAGAAACCCATGCAGACACTGGGAGAATGTGCAAACTCAGTCATCCGAGGCCGGAATCGAACCTTGGACCCGAGGCAGCAGTGCTAACCACTGTGCCATTTACAAGGATGTTGCCAGGGTTGAAGGGGTGGAGCTACAGGGAGAGGCTGAATAGGCTGGGGCTGTTTTCCCTGGAGCATTTGAGGTTGGGGGTGACCTTACAGAGGCTTATAAAATCATGAGGGGCATGGGTAGGGTAAATAGCCAAGATCCTTTCCCTGGGTTGGGGCAGTCCAGAAGCAAGGGCATAGGTTTATGGTGAGATGGGAAAGATTTAAAAGAGACCTAAGGTGCAACCTTTTCACCCAGAGGGTGGTGCGTGTATGGAATGAGCTGCCAGAGGAAGTGGTGGAGGTACAATTACAGCATTGAAAAGGATGGGTATATGAATAGGAAGGGTTTAGAGGGATATGGGCCAAGTGCTGGCAAATGGGACTAGATTACATTAGGATATCTGGTCAACATGGATGAGTTGGACCGAAGGGTCAGTTTCCGTGCTATACATCTCTATGACCCTATGACTCTAAATGGATAGAATTGACATAGAGACAACAAAGAAGAGATTAGGGCAACGAACCAAAGGCTCAGTCAAAAGGAATAGACTTTAATGACAGTCTTGAAGAAAATCTCTTTTTGGAGACTTTCAGAATGGGAATGACAGATTTTAGTCCCTCGAGCGCTCCAAGTGGTGCGATGATTAAAATTGGGATGCATCAGAGGAATGAGGAATGTGGAGATATCAAAGGGATCTGAGACCAGGAGAGCTCACAGATGTAAGGAAGGGTCATGACAAGGAAGGGTCTGAAAGCAGTTCAATGGCAATCAGACGGTGAGTAACAAATGCAGGCCCTGCCAGTGAACTCCACATCCCCTGAACAAATAAAAGGACAAAAATCATTTCAGTCATTAAGTTAAAAACCACACAACACCAGGTTATAGTCCAACAGGTTTAATTGGAAGCTTCCAATTAAACCTGTTGGACTATATCCTGGTGTTGTGTGAATTTTAACTTTGTACACCCCAGTCCAACACATCATCTCCAAATCATTTCAGTCATACCTTCAACAGTTACTGCAATCAGATCAAAAGCAATGCATCTTCAGTTCAAGAACAGAGAGAGCTGGAGATACTCAGCAAGCCTGGCAGCATCTGTAGAGAGTGAAACAGAGGTAAGGTTTCAGGTCCAGTGGCTCAGTGGTTAGCACTGCTGCCTCATGTCGTCAGGACCTGCGTTCAATTCCACTCTCGGGGAACTGTCTGCATGGAGTTTGCACGTTATCCCCGTGTCTGCGTGGTTTTCCTCCAGGTGCTCTGGTTTCCTCCCACAGTTCAAACATGTGTAGGTTAGGTGAATTGGCCAAGCTAAATTGCCCATAATGTTCAGGGATGAGTAGGTTAGGTGCATTAGCCATTGGAAATGGAGGGCTACTGGGATAGGGTGGGGAGGTGGGTCTGGGTGCGATACTCTTCAGAGGGTCAGTATGGGCTCGATGGGGGAATACCATGCTTCCACACTGGAGGGAATTTGATGACCCTTCTTGAGTTCCCTCCTCTTATATAGGCCCAACCCACAGTGCACAAGGGTTAGGGAAAAGAGGTATGATCTAAATCCATCCAAACGAGAGTATAGATTGAACAGCATTCTGGTGGCACCTATCTGGTCCATACTGGGTGTCAGGTCAACTCAGCTACATGTTTTACTGTGAAGGAGGTGATACATCAATGCAAGTTGTTGTTGTTTTGCCATGGCAACATACACTTTCACGTGCAGGCTGGAGTCTGGGCCTACAGTAAAGGCCCCAATTTCTTTTCGTCACTTGGCTGTTCATGCTCCCACTCTTACCACTGGCATGCATTAGAAGGATTTACAGTTTGGGCACAGTTACAAATTCACCTTCGTTAGACATCAAGACCTGGAATGGGTGGTGAAACCTGCACTTCTGGCCCATACTCAGAACAACCCGAAACGTTAACTCTGATTTCTCTTCACAGGTGCTGCCAGATCTGCTGAGCTTTTTCAGCAACTTCTGTTTTTCCTTCTCATTTCCAGAACTGGATGCCAAAGGTTTAAGGTGAGAGGGGAAAGATATAAAAGGGACCGAAGAGGCAACTTTTTCACACAGAGGGTGGTGTGTGTCTGGAATGAGCCGCCAGAGGAAGTGGTGGAGGCTGGTACAATTGCAACATTGAAAAGGCATCTGGATGGAATTATGAATAGGAAGGGTTTAGCGGGATATAGGCCAAGTGCTGGCAAATGGGACTAGATTGGGCTAAGATGTCTGGTCAGCATGGACGAATCGGACTGAAGAGTCTGTTTCCGTGCTGTACCTCTCTATGACTCTATCTGAAACAAAAAATGAATTTCTGGAAAAACTCAACTAGATTAGATCAGGATATCTGTTCGACATGGACGAATTGGACTGATCTGTTTCCATGCTGTACATCTGTATGACTCTATTTGCAGCACACGCGTTTCTTTTGGTTTTTACCATGTAAGGCAGCCTCAGTGGGGCCCTTTAACAAGGATAAAACTGAAAGGGTCAAGGAGATCTTACAAAATAGCAAAGGAGGCTTCTCAAATTTAAATTACAATGTCATTACCAGGGGTGACGATGTATCCCAGGCTGGGCCCATCACAAGTAACCATGGCAGTGGATTCCAGCTTCTCCCTCTCCTTGGGCACCGGAGCATGGCTATAACCATGGGAAAGGGGCAGTCAGTGAGGTAACATGTCCCTGTCCATCGCCCGTGGCCTGGACCTAATGATGGACATGAGCCCAGGAAGTAGGCCCCACAAGGCTGTCCTCTAACCTGCCTGATCCCTTCTCACAGGACTCCCAAGATCGGGGGAGGGGTGGGGTTTAAAGGTTTAAAAGGAGCCCCTTAACCAACCCAGCAGAGGCTGCAGGTGAAATGATTTAAAACCAACATGAACAACTGTTTTCTCTCGGCCACAACATGTATATATGCAATGGCACCTGTTCAACCTACCTAATATCCTGTTGCATGGGACTACTACAAACAGCAGTTTCCTGGTGTCTCATTTTATAAACGGGGCTTTTTCCGTGCATTGGTAATGCCCAACCTCTAGGAATAGGTGATCCAAATCCAAGGGATTTCAAGTCCCATCAGCTCCAGAGCTGTGACATAATGTCTCTGATACAAAACCAGAAATTGCTGGAGAAACACAGCAGGTCTGGCAACTTCTGTGGAGAGAAAGCAGAGTTAATATTTCAGGTCCAATGATCCTTCCTCAGAACTGACTGCAGCTAGGAAACGATCAGTATATATGCTAAAGAAGGGTTGGGGGGAAGTTGGGTGAGGAGAAAGCCATAGGTAGACACTGAGCCCAGAGAGAGAGAACAATAGTTGGACAGATAAATGAGTGAGTTCGGTCAGAGTCGAGAGTGGGTGCTGGAAAAGCACAGCAGTTCAGGCAGCATCCGAGGAGCGGGAAGAAGGGCATAAGCCGGGGGTGCTGATAGATAAATGGGAGAGGGATGGTGTGTAGTTGCAGGGTACCAAGGATTCTTCCTCCAGGCGTTGGGTGGTTAGGGTTTGTCGATGGAGGAGACCCAGGACCTGCATGTCCTTGGTGGAGTGGGAAAGGAATTAAAGTGTTCAACCACGGGGCAGTGAGGTTGGTTGGTGTAGGTGTCCCAGAGATGTTCTCTGTTACGATCCGTAAGTTGGCGTCCTGTGTCCTTGATGTAGAGGAGACCACATCGGGTGCAACGGATATAGGAGATGACATTTGTGGATGTGCAGGCAAATTTCTGTCAGATATGGAAATGGATAAAGGTCAGCCTGGGAGAATTAATAACTGCTAATAGGGACCATTAGTGGCTAACAATGGGTTACATGTGGTAGCAGTCCATGTAATGATTTCACTTCAGTTTTGATGAAAAGTCATCTAGATGTGAAACTTGCTCTCTGCCCATGGATGCTGCCTGGCCCACTGTGATCTCCAGCATTTTTTTTTGTTTTCATGTGATGGCAAGGGGGTTTGGGATTTGGACATAGGACATTGAAATGTGAATAGGTCTTGCACAACTCCTGTTTGTCTGATAGATACCCAGATGAAAAGAAAATAGAAAAATATCAACGTCGCAAGGTGCACAGCGGGGATCCTCTAGCTGAGGAATTGAAGGACAGGTTCACTCTCTCAGATGATGCTGTGTATACACAAAACTGTTCCCTCTCCTTTGTAATTTTTAGTATTTCTTTACGTGCACAAAACGTGATGAATTTCTCAGCAATTACTTCCTTTGGTTGAAGTCTAAGCGTCTCGAATAAATGAAATGCAGGCAGCCTTATTTGGAGAAGCGAAGCTCTACCCAGTAACTGATGAGAAACTTTAATTAAACATTACAAATACATTCAAAACCGTTCTATCTCCATAGATTCTTTTGAAATTTAATGACCTCCGCACATTTAGTCAATTTCCATATTCTGTCTTCAGTCATAATTAAATTGGCAAGGAATCCACAATTGCCCTTTTGATTGCATCTCTGAGACATCAGTTGTCTGACACAGACTGATTAAATCCAGCCATAGCCAGATTAAAAGCTTTTCTTAACTAATCCACAGGATGTGGGTGTCACTGGCTAGGCCATCGTGTGTTGCCCATCCCTCATTAGCCTCGGGCGATTGTCTGTGTGGAGTTTGCACAATCTTACTGCGCCTGCATGGGTTTCCTCTGGGTGCTCCAGTTTCCTCTCACTGTCCAAAGAGGTGCAGGTTAGGGTGGATTGGCTGTGCTAAATTGCCCATTTGTCCAAGGATGTGCATGTTGGGTGCATTAGTCAGAGGTAAATGTAGAGTAACAGGGAAGGGGAATGGGTCTGGGAGGATTAGTCTTCGGAGTATGGACTTGTTGGACTAAATGGCCTGTTTCCACACTGTAGGGATTTTATGATTCCCCAGAGGGCAGTTAAGATTCAAAAGCATTTCTGTGGGTCTGGAGTCATATGTACTCCAAACCAGGTAAGGATGGCAATTTCCTTCCATAAAGAACATTAGTGAGCCAGATGGCTTTTCCCCCAACATTTGGTAATAAATTTATTTTCCCTGGGGTGGGGAGTCTAGAACTAGAAGGCATAGGTTTAGGGTGAGAGGGGAAAGGTTTAAAAGGGAACTAAGAGGCAACTTTTCCACGCAGAGGGTAGTGCGTGTATGGAATGAGCTGCCAGAGGAAGTGGTGGAGGCTGGTACAATTACAGCATTTAAAAGGCATCTGGAAGGGTATATGAATAGGAAGGGCTTGGAGGGATATGGACCAAGTGTTGGCAAATGGGACTAGATTAGGTTAAGATATCTGGTCGGCATGGACGGGTTGGATCAAAGGGTCTGTTTCCGTGCTGTACATCTCTATGACTCTAAATTCATAGTCACATTTGACCTTTAATTTCAGGTTTGTAAAACATTGAAGTCAAATTCCAGCATCTGTCATGGCAGGATTCAAACCCAGGTCCCCAGAACATTGCGGGATTCTCTCTGGATTCATAGCCTAGCAATAATAACACACGGCCAAGCTTTGTCCAAAGTTGCACAGCGACACCATTAAAAGGGCTAGATTCAGGCATGCAGCTTAATGCTAACCTGAACAATATCAGAGCAGGATCTAAATCAAACTTCGCTCAAACATCCAAGTTTGTTAGGCAGACAACTAACTGATTTCAAACAATAAAAAGCAGAAATTGCTGGAGAAAACCTGCAGATCCAGGAAGGGAAAACCAAGTTCTGAAGAAGCATAGAATCCCTACAGTGTGGAAGCAAGACATTCGGCCCATCAAGCCCATACCGACCTTTCGAAGAGCATCCCGCCCGGACCAACCAATACAACCCTGCATTTCCCATGGCCAAGCCTGCACATCTTCGGACTGTGGGAGGAAAACCACACGGACACAGGGAGAACATGCAAACTCCACGCAGACAGTTGCCCGAGGGTGGAATCAAATCCAGGCCCCTGGTGCTGTGAGGCACCACACCACCCAAAGACGGGTCACTGAATTCAGAATGTCAACTTTGCTTTTCTCTCCACAGATGCTGCCAGACCTGCTGATTCCTCCAGCAGTTTTGACTTCTCTGTTTGTATCAGAGCTGGCACATCCGCAGTTCATTGTTTTATTTTGCAAGGTGGTTTCAACTGGAGTGAAGGAAATGGTGATAGAGAAATTAAAGGTCGCTGGATCCCACAAGTGTTTATCTCAGGATTTGTTTTTTAAAAACCTGCATTTGTATAGCACAATTCTGAAGCACTTTACAGCCAAAAAAAAGTCCTTGGAGCGGAGTCACTGCTGTAATGTTGAACTTTTAAAAGAAGGAGGTGTGGAAATTATTCATGCACTAAGAACTTATTGTAAAGAGGGGGCCGTTCAGCTCATCAGCTGCATGCCAGGTCTCTGTAGAGCAAGCCGGTCAGTCCCATTTAGTCCCGTAGCCCCTGAATGTTTAGTTCCTCAAAGGCCTGTCCTATTTCCCTTTGAAATCATCCCTTGCTTCCAAGAAGAGAAAGACTTTTTTCCACACGCCCCTTGGGATCTTACAGCTTTTAGTCAAGACGCTTCTTAATCTTCTAAATTTCAATGTCCGACTTTTCCTCATAAAACAAAAGTGCCTATTCCAGGAATTAATCTGATAAACTCTCTCTGAACTGCTTCTATCACATTTAAATCTTGCCTTGAATGAGACTGATGCTGTCTACTGCACTCCAGATGTGGTTTCATCAATGTCCTGTACAGTTGAAGCATAATCTCCCTACTCTTGTATTCATTTCCCATCACGATAAACCATAGCATTGGAAACGCTCATTGTCAGTATCACACCTCGGGGCACCAGTTAAAAATCACACAACACCAGGTTATAGCCCAACAGGTTTATTTGCAAGTACAAGCTTTTGGAGCACTGCTCCTTTGCCAGGTAGCTAGTGGGACAGGATTGCAGGACACATAATTTATAGCAAAACATCATAGTGTCTTGCAACTCACAGCGCCAGGAACCCAGGTTCGATTCCAGACTCAGGCAATTGTCTGTGTGGAGTTTGCACATTCATCCCGTTTATGTGTGGATTTCCTCCCACAGTCCAAAGATGTGTAGGTTAGGTGAATTGGCCATGGGAAATTGTCACTGGTGTTGAGGGATTTGTAGGTTAGGTGCATTAGTCAGGGGAAATGTAGAGTAGATGGGGAATGGGTGTGGGTGGGATACTCTTCGGAGGGTTGGTATGCACTTGTTGGACCAAATGGCCTGTTTCCACACTATAGGGATTCTATGAACTGATGCAATATGTTGAACAAACATAGATTGTTGTGAAGTCTTTCATGTTTCAGCATGAGTTACAGGTTTCGATTCATTAATATGTACATCCCGGAACTTCTTTCAAATCACATTGCCAAGACAACTTAAGGCTTTATAAAAACAGGTGACATCTCAGCTCAGACCATGCATTAAAGGTGAGAGGTTAGAGTCTAAACCTGAAACCCATTCTAAAAGGTGAAAGACTTAACAGCTAGGTTTATTCAATATATTGCATCAGCTGTATGACACTATGATCTTCTGCTCTAAATTCTGTCTCCTATGATCCTGTCCCACTTGTTACCTGACAAAGGAGCAGCGTTCTGAAAGCTTGTACTTCCAAATAAAACTGTTGGACTATAACCTGATGTCATGTGATTTTTAACTTTGTCGACCTTAGTCCAACACCAGCACCTCCACATCAGGATCACCAGGCGAGCTTAGGTGCACATGGACTTCAAAGATACTTTATACATGAGCAAACTTCAGCACCAACACAACCCCAAGTCAACACATGGAATCAAAGGGAGTTTTCATTCATTCATGGGATTATATACTTTAACCTGAAAGCAAGAAATGCTGCGAACCCACAGTGGGTCAGGCAGCATCCATGGAGGGAGAGCAAACTAACATTTTGAGTCATAGACTGCCTGACCCGTTGTGATTTCCAGCATTTTTTACTTTCAGTACAGATTCCAGCATCTGCAGTAATTTGCTCATGCACTTTATCAGACTGAGTGACAGCAGTGGATTGCCTTCCTTCAAGGGCTTAAGCTTTTCAATTTTATTGAATTGGGGTGGCACAATGGCTCAGTGGTTAGCACTGCTGCTTCACAGCACCAGTTCAATTCCAGTCTTAAACGACTCCAATGTGGAGTTTGCACATTGTCCCTGTGTCCGCATGGATTTCCTCCCACAGTCCAAAGATACAGAGGTTAGGTGGATTGGCCATGCTAAATTGCCTATGGTGTCCAGAGATGTGCAGGTTGGGTGGATTAGCCATGGGAAATGCAGGGTTAAGATAGTGGGATGCGCTTTGGACAATTGGTGTGGGCTTGATGGGCCAAATGGCCAAATGGCATGCTTATGCACTGAAGGGATTCTATGATAAATTTCATCATGTGTCATCAATGGAATTCAAATTCACATCCTCAAAACGTACCGTGATCCTGTGGATTACTAGTTCAGTAACATTGCAACTACACCACCACCTCCACATGACTTTGATTGCAAGCTCTGAATAACAAAAGCCAACCAATTAACTGCAGGAAGCTTTTTGGCAGACTGACTAAATGTTAGTTTATCCAATTGACGGGATGGCGATGTCAATCATTCTGTTTCAGGAAAGGTTGACTTTGTCATTACACACCTACGCTTGTCCATGACATCTCTTTTCAGTAACAAGAATTTGAAATCTTGACTTGATAATGACATCCACACTGCACTACAAAATGCTCTAGTGAATTTGCTTTCAAAATTGGGAGATGTTCTACACTCAACTGGAAATGCAATGGGGCCCATGCCCACATCCCACTGAGATTGCCTGGAATGGAAAGCACTTCTTAAGAGTAGCTTTTCATGGTGATCACTTGTCATTCTATGAGTTTCTAACATTGGGTTGACATCACAAAGCTTAAAGAAGACAAGGTTGAGAGGAGGTTTGATAGATGTGTTCAAAATTGTGACAGAAATAAAAACAGGAAATGCTGGAAAAACTCCGCTAGTCACAAAACCTTTTTAAAAAGTTACATTCTCAGGTTAACTTTAACAATTGGTGTCAGCCTAGATAATGTAATCTGGGCTGACACCAGTTGTTAGAATTCACTTGAGAATGTAACTTTTAAAAAAGTTTTGTGATTTACATATGAAAGAAGTGAAATTGACATGGTCACTCTAACAGATGAGAGACTTAACAAACAATTAAGGTATTTTTCAATGTATAATTTCAGTTACATCACACTGTAAACTTTTGCTATAAATTTTGTGCACTCCACAACCACCTGATGAAGGAGCAGCGCTCCGAAAGCTAGTGCTTCCAATTCAACCTGTTGGACTATAACCTGGTGTTGTGTGATTTTTTTAACTTTGTATACCCCAGTCCAACACTGGCACCTCCAAATCTTGAAGGTAGGAGTGAGCAATAGGTGGACATGGAGCCCAGAGGGGTAAAAAGACATTTAGACAATGGGATGGATGGTAGTAAGACAGAGAAGGAGAAAAACTGATAATGGGGACCATAGTGGGTGAAAATGGGTTGGCTGTGCAGATGTTAATGACAGGGTCAGGGTCCTGGGGGTGGGTAAGGGACATGGAAGAAGGTGATCAAATTCTAATGTTATTGAATCAACATTGAGTGCTGAAGAGTTCCCAAATGGAAAGTGAGACGTTGGAGAGTTAGAGACAAACTGTTCCTATTAATGGGGGACTTGAGAACCACTGATTTCAAATGCGAGAGATAGAGCATTCCAAAGCAGTGAATGGTTATGATCTAGAACACACTGACCAAAAGGATGATCGAGGTTCAATCTTGGCTTTTGAAGGGGAATTGGACAACCACCTGAAAGTAAAATTCAAAATGTGGGAACAGTCAATGTAATGAGTTGGAGTTAAGCTCTTACAAAGAGAGCCAGTATTGGGCCATGTGACCTTCTGTCCTCCAACCCTTCCATGATTCTAAGGGATATGATGGAGACTGGAATGGATGGGGAGTGGCCAATCCCAACCTGGAGAGAATTGGCCTGCAGTGTGGCCATTGCTAGTTTAGTGAGTTAATTGGCCATTCTTACTTTAGGACCCTTAGATCATTCACTTGTGTTGTTTTGGTGTGACATTTCGATCTTATCCCAATGGACCTGAAATAAATCATTTATCTTGGTGAAAATTACAAACACAAGAGGGTCTTTCTTTTTTAATTCTCTGTATCTACTTTTCTTTTTAAAGAAAAAAAAAGCTAGTGTTAAACAAAAGGGGATAAAAAGCATCTCTGTATTGTGAAACCACACGGTAATTTATTATCAGTCTGATAATTCAACTCTGTTATTCGGCAGTCCTCATGAATCCTTTGACTTTCATTCCCTGCAGTCAAGTCATCTCAGAATCTGAGTCTTCGGACATAGGACTGTCTTCACAGCAATCCTCTGCATCAGAGAAAGAGGACACATAGTGTAGACCTGAGACTCGTTGGTACTGGGATAGACAGGAGCTGGGGAACAGGGCCAACTCCAAGCAAGTATTGGCCCTTTGCTGCTTTGAGGAGAATCTCCATCTTTCAAGCAGAGGCGAACACATCACACAGCCCATGATGGTGAAGGTAGCCTTTTGTATCAGGCCAACTCTGGAGTCCCTCAGTTACTGCAGGTCGTAGACTGGAGGGCAGGATTAGTGCCAAGGTAAAAAAGTTCACAATAATGGCTTCGAATTACTGGAAACAGTGATGAAGCCCCTTAGCTCCAACAAGGTATCTGAAAGACAGAAAGCAAAGCACATAGAAATCACTTGAGACACTCTACATTAGAATCAGAATAACCCACCACATCCACATTAAGACTTCCATAAGAATTAGTTCTTTTTTTTAAAAAAAATCTCCCTCAGAATATTGCATCTAGTATTTGTATTCAGGGTAGACCATTTATGATGGAAATTAGGAGACATTTCTTCACCCAAGAAATGGTGAGCCTGCGGAATTCATTACCACAGGAAGTAGTTGATGCCAAAACATTGAATGTATTCAAGAGATAGCGAGGTATTGCACTTGGGGCGAATGGGATCAAAGGTTACCGGAAGAAAGCAGGATTTGGCTATTGAGTTCGATGGTCAGTCATGATCATGATAAATGGCGGAGCAGTTTTGAACGGCCTCCTCCTGCTCTGATCTCCTAAGTTTCTATGTTTCTATAGATTGCCTTTAATGTTGGAATGAATTTCAAGTTGCTTTCAGGAGAAATAACCAAATATAATTAGACACTGATTTAATATGATTTCCAGGTAAGACACTTCTGTTTCAAAGAGTGTGGTGCTGGAAAAGCACAGCCGGTCAAGCAGCATCTAAGGAGCAGGAGGATCGACGTTTCGGGCATAAGCTCTTCATCAGGAATGAAGCCTCATTCCTGATGAAGGGCTTATGCCCAAAATGTCAATACTCCTGCTCCTCAGATGCTGCCTGACCAGCTGTGCTTTTCCAGCACCACACTCTTTGAATCTGATCTCTAGCATCTGCAGTCCTCACTTTCTCCTCAGACATTTCTGTTGTGTGATAATGGCCTGAGAGTTTCTGTATGTTTGACATTGGTGTTTTCTGATATCTGCTATGAAGATCATATTTGTGTTGAGACAGGTATCTTGAAGTTTATTAATAGCAACAATCCAATCCAAAAATGTGCAGGTTAGGTGGATTGGCCATGCTAAATTTCTCATGGTGTCCAGGTTAGGTGGATCAGCAGGGTTACAGGGATAAGGTAGGGGTGTTGGGTCTGGGTGGGATTCTTTACAGAGGGTTGGTGTGAACTCGATGGGATAAATGTCCTGCTTCTACACTGTAGGGATTCTATGATCAATTAAAGCAAAGTATTATGACCATTGGAGACAAAACAAAAACAGAAGTGCTGGAGAAATTCAGCAGGTCTGGAATCAGGAGTGAAGAAAGAAAGCAGGGTTAACACTTTAGGTCTGATATGTTTCTTCTTTGGAACTTTGTGTTTATTTGTCCCATGCTGGCTGATAAAACTATGCAAAATAGGGCCTGGTCTCGATACGTAAAAGTTCCGTGGCTGCTGGAGATTGGAAACAAAAGCAGGAAGTGCTTGAAAACCATACAGTCAGCATCTGAGAGGAGAGAATCAGTGTCAATATTTCAGGCCTAAAATGGCTCATCTTCAGAACTGAATGGGCTGGAAAAGTGATGGATGTTATGATGTTAGACAAAGAAGACAGATAGTAAGTACCAGAGAAAAGGAGAAATGGAACGTTAATGGTGGTGAAGAAGTGCTGCAGATGTACAGTCAGTGTTAATAGCAGAAATCAGGTCAGCTCTGAAATCCATACAAACAAGACATCGAGTAGTCAAAATAGAGGACAGTGTTCATAACTTGTGTAGATGTATCTGCCTATCTTTAACCAGATCTCACTCTCCAAGAGCAGTGTCAGTCAACATGACCAACCGGACTAAGCGGTCAGACCTTCTATCTAGTTTACCTTCAAAGAGGTGACATTAACTAGATTTATTCACAGCTACCAAAAAGGCAAACTTGCAAATCGAAATAAGAAGTCATAAAAAGCACACACGCACAAATCAGTTTGTCAATAACTCTCTGCCGCAAAATTAATTGCCTTGAGGGGACAGGAATGTGAGAGAAGCAAAGCATTTTACTGCTAAAAGCACTCTGCGCACAGACTGTGACAGAGCTGCCTTAAAACCCCATTTAAAAAGCCAATTAATAGGTTTCAATGACATAAATCACGGCTGCCATGTTTCAAAACCCTTAAACTATCCATTACTTTAATATTAGGCAGTCCCTACACCAGTGGTAATCATTGCAGCTCCTGGGAGATGGTGATGGCCTCATCTCATTGTCACTGCACTGTTAATCCAGAGACCCAGATAATGTCCTAGGGTCCCCAAACGCGCCACGGCAGATGGTGGAATTTGAATTAGGAGTTAGGAGTCTAATGATAACCTTGAATCCATTGGGGAAATACCCATCTGTTTCACTAATACCCTTCAGAGAAAGAAACTGCCATCCTTACCTAGTCTGGCCTACATGTGACTCCAGACCCACAATAATATGGTTGTCTCTTAACTGCCTTCTGGGCAATTAGAGATGGGCAATAAATGCTGGCCCAGCCAGTGACACCCTCGTCCTATGAATAAATAATTAATTTTGTGAATATTAATTTTACTTTTGAGTTTTCACCCTCCAGTGTTTGTAATTAAATCTCTTCATCATTTCATGTCACCAAGTAAGGAAGAGTTGGCGATAAGGCAGGAGTGGATGGGTATTGTAGTTACCTAATAGTGAACATCCCAACACAAAGCACTAAAGATGGCATTGAGATCTTGTGCTCCAATATTCATTTCTTTTATATTTGTTAGGGGTAACTGGCGCGGTCAGCATTTAATGCCACTCCCTTATGGCCGTTGAGAGGTGATGATGAGCTGCCTTCTTGAATCACTGTAGTCCACGCAGTGCAGGCACACCCATAGTACAGTTAGGGATGGAGTCCCAGGAGTTTGACTCAGTGACACTGAAGGAACATTGATATATTTCCAAGTCAGGATGATGAAGGGGAACATGCAGGGGTTGGTGTTCTTGTTATCTTTGACCTTTAACTGATCCAGGTTGTGAGTTTCTCTGTGCTGTTAAAGGAGTCTTGGTGAGGTGCTGCACCTCTGGCACACACCGCTGCTACTATGACTCCTTCCACAGCACTGTCCAAACCTGCAACTTTTACCATCGAGAAGGACAAGGGCAGCAGAAACATGGGAACAACCACCCCTCTGCAAATTCCCCTCCACTCACTATCCTGTCTTGGAAATAGATGTTCTATCATTGTGGCTGAATTGACATTCTGGAACTCTCTCTCCCTCAGAAGGATATAGCTGCGATTGGCTGTCTCCATTTCCTTTCTTTTAAGTGAAAAAGCTGCCATGAATGTACAAATTCCTGCCTGCTTGCTTCGGAGCATCAAAAAGTATGTTTTTTATTCAATGTAATTCTGCTATTGAAACTTGTTTATTAAATAATATGGACTGCGCGAGTAGATACGATGGAAACCAATTTAAGGTCATCACTGAGCCTCACAGTCTAACACATTTGTGATAGAGTCATTTTACAGAATTTGCTCAGACAGCTTCTGACACACCTATGGGGCAGGTGGGACTTGAACATAGCCCTTTTGGACCAGAAATAATGACACAATACTGTGCCATAAGACTCTTGGAAGCTATTCCAGAATATGTGCAGGTCAGGTGAATTGGCCATGCTAAATTGCCCATAGAGTTAGATGCACTAGTCAGGGGAAATATAAGGAAATGAGTCTGGGTGGGTTACTCTTTGGAGGATCAGTGTGGACTTGTTGGGCCAAAGGGTCTGTTTCCACACTGTAGAGAATCTAACCTAATCTTATATAAGTGCATTGAGGGTATATCTACAGCACACGGACTGCAGCTGATCAAGAAAATGGTCAACCCAATCTTCCCTGGGGCAAATAGATAAAAGCAATAAATTCCGGCCAAGTCATCAAAACCCACATCCAACATTGCACTATACACAAACAGGCACTCCTATACACACATACACACAGACACGCACACAGACACTCACACATGCATCCTCTCAGAGACTTAGACCACTCTACACTCACGCACACACATATACACTCTCTCTCACAGAC
>NC_057739.1:41577132-41579405 GCF_004010195.1 Chiloscyllium plagiosum
CTTTTAAAAAAAGGTTTTGTGATTTACACATGAAAGAAGTGAAACTATCATAGTATTCTAACAGATGAAAGCCTCAACAAACAATTAAGGTATCATTCAATGTATAATTTCAGTTACATCACACTGTAAACTTTTGCTGTAAATTCTGTGTCGAACAATTGTGCCCTCCACAACCACCTGATGAAGGAGCAGCGCTCCGAAAGCTAGTGCTTCCAATTAAACCTGTTGGACTATAACCTGGTGTTGTGTGATTTTTAACTTTGTGCACCCCAGTCCAACACCGGCATCTCCAAATCATCACATCCAACGAACAAGTGAGAAAAGTTTAAAAT
Source organism: Chiloscyllium plagiosum (assembly GCF_004010195.1). NCBI lineage: Eukaryota > Metazoa > Chordata > Chondrichthyes > Orectolobiformes > Hemiscylliidae > Chiloscyllium > Chiloscyllium plagiosum. Next base: position 41,577,465 of record NC_057739.1, read on the forward strand.
CCCTGCCACTGTATTTATTACAACTTAAATAAATTGGCAGTAGCTGCTTTTGGGGAAGAATATCATTTATTGTGTTCAAAGGAAATTCAGAGTGTTGTTTGTAGTGCAATGGTATAGGGCCTAAAGAGGTTGCCATGGTGATGTTAATGGCCTGGTTTTTGCTTGACCTGTATGTGATTGACAGTGTGACTGGAAGTAAGATGAAAACCGTGTCCTTCCTCACTAGAAATGTTAACCAAACAATACAAGCTTGAAATTACTCACAACATACTTGAATGACTTTCTTCGGTTTTAATGTGAACTGTTTATTTCGAATGATTCTACACCTCATTTAAATAAGAACCTGGACATCACATCAAGTCCTGAGACCTGAGTGCCGCTGACAGATCAAACACAGCCCTAATTACTGTTAACAATATAAACAAAAAAGTGAAAGAACTGTGGATGCTGGAAATCAGAAACAAGAACAGAAATTGCTGGAAAAACGCAGCAGGTCTGTGAAGATAAAATAGAGCTAACATTTTGGATCCAGTGACCCTTCTTCAGAACTGAGTTTTTCCAGCAATTTCTGTTTTTGTTACTGTTAGAAATGTGATAGTGAGTCCTTTCATAAGCACTGAAATCCAGATACATTGAGGTATAGGGAGAGACCTTGGATTAATCCTTCATTCCAAGAGCACTGCGGTGTTGCTAGATTTCCTATTCAAAGACAAATCTGAAACCGGAGAAGACTGTTACATTCTCAACTCTTGCATGTTGTCCTTTTCAGAGCTAAATGAATGAACCAAGTAAATAGATATTGTCATATGACCACAGGCTCTCTGCACTGAAGTATTCAAGGTGCAGGCTGTGCCTGGAGATATCTCTCTACTGTATATTTTAGTTTAGCTGTAAATAAACCACTTATAGATCTTCAAGTACAAGGAAAATATGTGTTTCTTTGTGTTACATTTAGATAACATAACATGGGACGGCAGGTTGGCTCAGTGGTTAGCATTGCTGCCTCACAGCCCTAGGGACCCGGGTTCGATCCCAACCTCGGGTGACTGTCTGTGTGGAGTTTGCACATTCTCCCCGTGTCTGTGTCGGTTTCCTCCAGTTTCCTCCCAGGTGAACTGGCCATGCTAAATTGCCCACAGTGTTAGGTGCATTAGTCAGAGGGAGATGGGTCTGGGTGGGTTACTCTTCGGAGGGTCTGTTTCCACTTGTTGGCCCGAAGGGCCTGTTCCCACACTGTAGGGAATCTAATCTAAAAAAGACTAGCATTACAGGGCAATATTCTAGAAACAGCCAGTTTCCCAGCAGAAGGGAGAAGAATCTCACTCTCATTGATTGAAGCAACAGTCTCCATTGGATTTCAGAAATGACAAGTTAGGATAACAAGAGCAAATCTTTGGTCAAATGTGCATCAATTAAAGAAACCCAGCATAGATGCATTAAGGTCAATGAAAACAGAAATTGCTGATGAAATAATGCAGGTCAGGCATCCTCTATAGAGAGAAACATAGGGTTGATGTTTCGATTGTGGTCACTCTTCATCAGAATTGTTGGAAACGGTGATATTTATACTGTGCGTGTGTGTGTGTGCATGCACGCATGTGCGTGTGTGTGTGCATGTGTGTGGCTGTCTGCCTGTTGGGGGCAGGAGGGAGATTACCATAGGGGGAAATGGAACCCAGGGATAGGGAAAGGGGCCAAGCAGATGAGGGGATTATTGACAGTAAGCCTGGACACAAGGAAACTGGATAAATGATAATGAGAGCTAAGAGTAGGTGAGAATGGGTTGGCTGTCCTCAGCAGAGGCCTCACCTTCATTCCCCTACGCTCTCGGATCAACGAATTCAACACTCGGCGTGACATCGAACAATTCTTCCGCCGCCTTCGCCTCCGCGCCTACTTCTTCAACCAGGATTCTCGCCCACCCTCTGACGACCCCTTCTC
>NC_057739.1:41581861-41589233 GCF_004010195.1 Chiloscyllium plagiosum
CATTTCCAAAGCCCCTCCCCCAAGTCCCTCCTCCCTACCTTTTATCTTAGCCTGCTGGGCACACTTTCCTCATTCCTGAAGAAGGGATTATGCCCGAAATGTCGATTCTCCTGTTCCTTGGATGCTGCCTGACCTGCTGCGCTTTTCCAGCAACACATTTTCAGTCCTGTGCTATGCACAAGTCGAGAGTGTGTTGCTGGAAAAGTACAGCAGGCCAGGCAGCATCTGAGGAGCAGGAGAATTGACATTTCGGGCAAAAGTCCTTCATCAGGAATGAGGCTGTCAGCTGAGAGGGTGGTGAGATAAATGGGAGTGGGGTGGAGCTGGGGGAAGGTAGCTGAGAGAGGGAGTTGAAGTGGTCAGCCATGCGGCAGTGGGGTTGGTTGGTGTTGGTGCCTTGGAAACTCCCCCAACAACTCTGCCAAGGACATGCAGGTCCTGGGCCTCCTTCATCGCCACTCCCTTACCACCCGACGCCTGGAGGAAGAAAGCCTCATCTTCCGCCTCGGGACCTTTCAACTCCATGGTATCAATGTGGATCTCACCAGTTTCCTCATTTCCCCTCCCCCCACCTCATCCCAGATCCAACCTTCCAACTTGGCCCTGTCCTACCTGTCCATCGTTCTTCCCAGCTATCCACTCTACTCTCCTCGCTGACCTATCACCATTACCCCCACCTCCATCTACCTATGGCACTCTCAGCTACCTTTCCCCCAGCTCCACCCCCCTCCCATTTATCTCACCAACCCTTGACTCACAGCCTCATTCCTGATGAAGGGCTTTTGCCTGCAACATCGATTCTCCTGCTCCTCGTTTGCAGCCTGATCTGCTGTGCTTTTCTAGCACCACACTCTCAACTCTGATCTCCAGCATCTGCAGTCCTCACTTTCTCCCTGTGCTATGCACAAGATGGGGACTGAGGTGGTGTTGAGGTAGAGTTGAGCAGATGGGTGGAGACAGTGCTCAGAGAGAGAGAGGTACAGAAGAGGGAGTGCTGAAAACAATCCATGTCATGTGAGAGTAGGACTATTATAGGAAGGATATTATTAAGCTGGACAGGATTCAGCAAGGATCACCAAGATGTTGCCAGGAATGGAGGGTCTGAGTTATAACGAGAGGTTGGATAGACTGGGACTTTTTTCACTGGAATGTAGGAGGTTGAGAGATGACCTTATAGAGGTTTATGAAGTAATGAGGGGACTGGATAAGCTGAATGGTAGGTGTCTTTTCCCTACGGTGGGGGATTTCAAGACCGGGGCATGAATAGGAAGGGTTTGGAGGGATATGGGCCGGATGCTGGCAGGTGGGACTAGATTGGGTTGGGATATCTGGTCGGCATGAATGAGTTGGACTGAAGGGTCTGTTTCTGTGTTGTACATTTCTATGCAACGTTTTTTACACAGAGAGTGACTTGCTTGTAGAATGAACTTCCAGACAAAGTGATAGATGTGAGTACAGTAACAACATTTAAAAGACATTTAGACAACTACGTGAATAAGAAATGTTTGGAGAAAAATGGGCCAGGCCAGGTAGGCGGGACTAGTTTACTTTGGGATTATGGTCGGCATGGACTGGTTGGACCGAAGGGTCTGTTTCTGTGCTGTATGATTCTATGACTATAGCTGACAATGGATGAGAATGGGCTGGCTGTATTTTTACCCACCTCCCACCCTTGGTCCCTGTCAGTGACACGGGCTGGAAAATCCTTGCTGCTGTCAGTTCCGATGAAGAGTCACCCGACTACTCGAAACATTAACTCTATGCGGATATTACTAGACCTGCTGAGTTTTGCCGGGAATTTCTGTTTTTGCTTACTCTGAGTCTAGTTCTGGGCCCTGCACTTCAGGAAGGGTCAAAGGCATTAGAGACAGGGCACAGAAAAAATCTATGAGGATCATTCCAGAGGTGAGCAACATCTGCCATGTGGACAGGGTGGAGAATCTCACTTTGGAGAGAAGATTTGATAGAGGTGTTCAAAATCATGAGGAGTCTGGGCAGAGTAGCAAAGGACAGACTATTCATGTTGTTGGAAGGATCAAAGACCAGAGGACAGCATTTAAAGTGATTACCAAGAGAAGCAAAGCAACACGAGGAGAAACATTTTTTTACACAGTGAGTGGTTAGGACTGGAACGTACAGCCTGGGAACTGTGGTGGGGGCATGTTCAATTGAGGTTTTCAAAAGAGAATTGGATAATTATCTGAGAAGGAAACATGGAGGGCTATGAGATTAGGGAAATTGCACTTGGAGTGGGCTGGCATAAACACAATAGACCAAATAGCCTCCTCGGTGCTTTTGCCATTCTACATATTTTCTGATCAACCAGTTGAGAGATGTTATTGCATAACCCTGGAGCAGTTGGGACTTGAACCTGGCTCTGAGGCAGGGACACTACCACTGCACCACAACCACTTGCATTCTGATGATAGACCCTGATTCAGTTGATAGTTGACTCACCAGCAAGTTTGTGCTGATACCATTTCTAACAAAATCTGGTTTGAGCAATTGAGTGTTACTCAGAATAATAGCAGACTCAGATCAGAAAACCACCGAAACATCAGTACAGGAAAAGGTCATTCAGCAAATTCAAATCTTGAAAGTGCTGGACAAGCTCAGCAGGACTTCCGGTTCTGAAGAAGATTTATATCAGACTCAAAATGTTAACTTTTGTTTTGCTCTGCACAGACAATGCAAAGTCATCTGGACTTCTCCAGCACTTCCTGTTTTCGTTTCAGATTTCCAGCTTCCATATGACTTTGCTTTTATGTTATTCAGCAGACTTCATTTCAGAGTTCTTGTAGAGGCTTTTAATACCCAGGTCAGAAGTCACATGTCACCAGGTTACAGTCCAACCAGTTTATTTGAAACCACAAACTTTTGGAGCACAGTTCCTTCCTCAGGCCACGTTTTAATATCCAGTTAGCAAGTCACTACTTGTGGGGCTCATTACCAAATGCAGTCGCTGAGGCAAGTTGCACTGATGTATTCATGGGAAATCTGAGATTAAGTATGTGAGGGAATAAAGGGATAAAAGGAGGAAAAGCCTTGCACATGTATGATACCTTGCGCAACCACTGGGTGCCTCAACACACATTTTACAGCCAATGAAACGCTCCTGAAGCGTAGTCACTGTTTCAAATGTAACAAATTCAGCAGCCTACTCGCACTCAGCAAACTCCCACACTCAGCAACGTGCTCACAATCAGAGAATGCTTTTTTGTAATGTTACTTGAGAGTTAAATATCAGCCTATTTTTCTTTGATTAGTGTCAAATCTTCTCCATCCACCTGACGATAGTGAACAAGGTGGCAGTTGGAAGTTTCACGTGGACTCCATGCAGCTGGCAGTGCAGCACTCCCTCAGTTTTGCACTGTTGCGTTACTGATTGAACACATGACACATTCTCTTTATTTATTTATTCATTCAATTTGTGGGATGTGGGTGTCGCTGGCTGGGCCCAGTACTTATTGCCCAAGCCTAGTTGCCCCTTGAGAAGGTGGGGGTGAGTTGCCTTCTTGAACCGCTGCAGTCCACCTGCTGTGGGATGACCCACAATGCCCTTAGGGAGGCAAATGCAGGATTTTGTCCCAGCAACAGTGAAGAAATGATTATATATTTCCAAGTCAGGATGGGGTGTGGCTCAGAGGGGAACTTGAAGTTGGTGCTGTTCCTACATCGCTTCTGCCCTTGTCCTTCTGTATGGACGTGGTTGTGGGTTTAGAAGGTGCTGGCTGAGGATCTTTGGTGAATTTCTGCAGTGCATTTTGTGGATAGTACACACTGCTGCTACTGAGCATCAGTGGTGGAGGGAGTGGATGCTTGTGGATGTGACGCCAATCAAGCGGGCTGCTCTGTCCTGGATGGTGTTGAGCTTCTTGAGTGTTGTTGGAGCTGCACCCAACCAGGCAAGTGAGGAGTAGTCCTGACCTGTGCTGACAGGGTTAGAAGAAGGATGGAGATGAAAGTGTTGTACATGGGTCTCAAAGGGTCAATACTGAGGAGTACCAGAAGCACCACCTACTATCTTGATGTCATTATGGACTTGTGGGTAGCACAAAGTAGAATGTCAAAGGAGTAAGATCTAATATCTGGTCCTCCTCCATAACAATGTTATCAATCAATGTGACCTGTAGTTAACATGTAATGAACTATAGCTTGATCATCACAAAGGCTTCTTCTAGTTGGACCAGTGAGCAGTTTCCCTCTCAGGTCTTGTAGTTTCTTCCACTTAAAGAGGATGGAGGCAGCTACCTTCACCATGAGCAGTATCTCATACAGACCACCGAGTTTCTGTATAACAGGAGGAGGTGCAAGTGAAATATCAACACACTGGTGTAGACCAGTTAGGCCAGATCTCTCCCCATGCTCTCATTTCTACATGACCTTTCTCTTCAACCATTTGTTTAGCTTCTTCTTAAATGCTGTGATTATGTCCATCAATTCATTAGCCATGTCTGCGAAGGCTATCATTACAAGTTACAATAGTCTAGAATCTGAAAGTACTGTGTACAAAGAGAGTTTTAATCTTGCTCTTAAGAAAGCAGATGCTGATTTATAGGTTATTTCTCGATATCCGAACTCTTTGCCATGTTGACTGATCCTCCGAGCACACTCATTATGTCTATACAGGATAAACCTAGAGAACAGCAAGCAGGTACGGTCTCCTTACCTTCAGAAAGGACATACTTGCTCTGAAGGGACTGCAATGAGGGTTCACTAAACTGGATCTTGGGATGAGGGGATGATCTGATAAGGGGAGTTTGAGGAGACCAAGCCTACATTTCCTTGAAGTTAGAAGAATGAGAGGTTTGTTAACAGGACATAGAAAGGTCTCGAAGGTCCTGACAAGGTGAATGCTGGGAAAAATGTTTGCCCCTGGCTGCAGAAATTGAGAACACAAGATCACAGTCACAGAATAAGTGGTTAACCATTTATGACTGAGATGAGGAGTAATGTCTTCACTTAAAAAACTGCAAATTCCTCACATTGGAAGTTGATTAATGCTCAGGCATCGAGGCATATTCAAGAGAAAGGTTGGCAGAGCTTTGCATAATAAGGAATATGGGGGAGAACGTGGGTGAGTAGAATTGAGGTTGGACATCGATCATGATCTTATTGAATGGTGGAACAGGATTGAAGGGCCAAATAGGAGAAAGTGAGGACTGCAGATGCTGGAGATCAGAGTCGAGAGTGTGGTGCTGGAAAAGCACAGCCGGTTAGGCAGCATCCGAGGAGCGGAGAATCGATGTTTCAGGCATAAGCCCTTCATCAAGGGTCCTTCTGTCACTTGGATGCTGCCTGACCTTGAAGGGACAAATGGTTTACTCCAGCTCCTGCTCAATATTCTCAATTCCCTGCTCCTTATGAGTTCCAATAGCCGCTTTTATGTCATTGAGATAGCTTTCTAAAAAAAAATCACAGCATTTATTGTCTATCCCAAGTTGTCCTTGAGAATGTGACGGCGAGCTGCCTTCTTGAATCGCTTCAGTCCATGTGCTGTAGCTAGACCCACAATGCCGTTGGGGAGGAAATTCCAGGATTTTGACCTGACACACATAAATCTTTCTTTGCGTAATAACAGGAAGGACTGGTCCACACATCTGCCCTTCAAAAGGCTGAACCATTCTCCTTCCAAAATCCACAAAAGTATTCCTTTCACTGCATATTCAGTTTCCAAACTCAAACCCTCTCCACTTTTCCATTGACCCTATCTACTGTGACCTTTCCTTCATAATGTAAAATACAGATGTCTTCCTGTGTTTTATACACAGGAAGTCGGTTTTTAATTAATCAATCAAAGGATATAACTCTCTTTTATCTTAAATTTATTCTGTCAAACTCTTGCAAAACCTGAGTAGTTCAGACTCAGTTTTGATGCCCCTCCCCATAACTACATCCCAGAGACCTTTGGGCTGTCCTAATGAGCCATTGTTGCATCATTTCTATCTTACAGCAAAGCTGGAAGTCATTTGGTCCATTGTGTATGTGCCTGAAAGAATTATCCAATTAATCATTTCAATCAATCCAGAAAGAGGCCATTCAGCCTGTCGAGTTTGCACCAACTCTAAGGACACAAACCCCCACCCTCTCCCTGTATCCACCATGGTTAATCCACCTAGCCTGCACATCAAGGGTGGCACGGTGGTGCAGTGGTTAGCACTGCTGGTTCGATTCCAGCCTTGGGCAACTGTCTGTGCGGAGTTCGCACATTCTCCCTGTGTGTTTCCTTCAGGTGCTCCGGTTTCCTCCCACAATCCCACAGGTTAGGTAAATGAGCAATGCTAAATTGCCTATAGTGTTTCAGGGATATGTAGGTTAGGGGCATTCGTCAAGGGAAATGTAAAGTAATAGGGTAGGAAATTGGCTCTGGATGGGTTACTCTTCAGAGGGTTGGTGAGGACCTGTTGGGCCGAATGGCCTGTTTCCACACTGTAGGGATTCTATAATTCTATGACTACTTATTGAAACACAAATGAAAGAAAACAGGATTTGGAATAACTGAACTATTGGAAATTTTAACTAGCCCAATGCAACTAAGGAACTGTTCCAATCCAGTAGCATCCCATAAACACACCCCTTAGCAAAAAGGTAAATTCAAACACAGGTTCTTGCAGGACAACATCCAAGGAGATTTCAGAGGGAAAAAGCAGTCAGGAATCATCTGCTGAAGCTTGGAACCCTTCTCTGGACTTTAGCATCTTGTGACTGCCACAGCTAAACCAAGCTAGAAAAAACCTGAACTGGGAGACCTGCCCACTCCCTGCCATTATTAAACTAGGTTATTTTTCGACTCCGAGTCACCTCTGCCTTTATTACCTCTCTTAAAAAAAACTCAAGGAAAATATAACTTTGTTTAGGTGACAGTATAGTCACAAGTGTAGTTTTTAAATGGTAATATATGGAAAACTGTGGAAGTAGAAAAGAAGCTAGGTGTCCATGTACACCAGCAAATGTGGACAGACAGTGCAGAAGCAATTAGGAGAACAAATATTACATTAGCCTTCATTGCAAGAGGATTTTTGAGTTCAGAAGTAGTGATGTCTTACTGTGGTTATGCAGGGTCCATGTGATACCACACCTTGAGTACATGCAGTTTTTGTCTCAGGGTATGGGTAAGGCGTTTAGGTCTGAGATAAGGAAACAGTTTTCTCACTCAGACAGTGGTCAACTTGCTACCACAGAAGGCTGTGGAGGCTGGGTCACCGAGTATATTCAAGTAAGACATGGAGAGAAAGTGTTCTGAGGAAGGGCCACTGGACCCAAAATGGCAAAAGTGAGGACTGCAGATGCTGGAAATCAGAGTCTAGATTAGAATGGTGCTGGAAAAGCACAGCAGGTCAGGCAGCATCCGAGGAGCAGGAAAATCGACGTT
>NC_057739.1:41589257-41606588 GCF_004010195.1 Chiloscyllium plagiosum
CCTGCTCCTCGGATGCTGCCTGACCTGCTGTGCTTTTCCAGCACCACTCTAATCGAGACACTGGACCCAAAATGTTAACTCTGTTTTCTCTCCACAGATGCTGCCAACCTACTGAGTTTCTGCAGCAATTTCTGATTTCTTTTCCATTAAATTCCTCTTTGACCTCCCTGCTTTACTGTGAAGCCTCCTCTGTTTTTCCAGCCCTCTTCCCAGATATATACCTTGTAAATCTCCTCTGCCACCTTCTCAAGATCATCACAGTGTAGCATGTCAACGATGCACTGACAGGAACCAGTTTGGTTTTCGGATAGCTCAACTCTATTCAAAGTTGTCTTTGAAAAGCAGCCGTTTGTGAGCTTCCTTTTTTATCCCAATGAGAGAGAGTTGCCCTAGGCTCCCACATCACAATGAGCTGTTTGAACGGCAGGGATGTCTGATTAAAATCTCTCTGGAGACTCTCAGTCGAAACCTTTGATACTGCTCACAAAGCTTGCAATGACTGACTGCATAATTGTGACAAAATTGATAAATGATTTCTGGCAGTGACCTTACTTCACAGAATGACAGAACACTCAGTCATTGCACCTATAGGTCCAGAGCAAATCCCTTCAGCCTTTTAGCTGCAGTTGGGGGCTCCATTGTTAAATACTGCAGTGGGACTCAAACCCACAGCTGTCTGAGTCAGACTAGGCCTGGCTGTAACCCACTCAAAACCCAATCTTCCACCCAGTTTTTAATGTTTCTGCCTGGATCTCTGAGGAGTCGGTGCAGCATATTTCACCCAGAGCTGAAATTCATAGAAGCAAAATATAGGAGCAAAAGTAGGCCATTCGGCCCTTTGAGTCTGTTCCACCATTCAATATGATCACGGCTGATATTCCGACTCAATATCCTGTTCTCTCTTTCTCATTCATGAGAAAGATCCTTAAGGGTTAGCTCAGTGGTTAGCACTGCTGCCTCACAGTGCCCGAGACCCAGGTTCGATCCCAGCCTTTGAATGACTGTCTGTGTGGAGTTTGCACATTCTCCCCATGTCTGTGTGGGTTTCCTCCAGGTGCTCCAGTTTCCTCCGACAGTCCCAAGAAGTGCAGGTCAGGGTGGATAGGCAGTGGGAAATGTGGGGTTACATGGTTGGGTGGGTCTGGGGGGATGCTGTTCAGAGGGTCAGTGTGGAATCGATAGACCAAATGGCCTGCTCCCACATTGTAGGGACTATATGATTATAGAGAAAATGAGGTCTGCAGATGCTGGAGATCAGAGATGGAAATGTGTTGCTGGAGAAGCGCAGCAGGTCAGGCAGCATCTAGGGAACAGGAGAATCGACGTTTCGGGCATTAGCCCTTCTTCAGGAAAGAAGGGCTAATGCCCGAAACGTCGATTCTCCTGTTCCCTAGATGCTGCCTGACCTGCTGCGCTTCTCCAGCAACACATTTCCATCACTATATGATTATACACAGTCGCCAGATTAAGAGTTTAACTCACAACATCATGGACTCAGGAACATAAATGCTACCCACAATTACTTAGTGCCTTACAGAAGACAACGATGGAGTGTGTGCAGGTATCCTCAGCTGCTGTGTGACCACACGTGCACACAGCTTACGGGGAATATAGCTCAAAACCCAATTACCTACACTGCATACTTTATAACTGGGGCATCTCATCTGACCTGTTGAACAAACCTCTTGCTATTAGTAAAGCCTGGTGAGTAATCGGAATGAAGTTGGAGTAATTCTGAGGGCCGATGGTCACACAGCTCAGGGGGTGAGGGCAGACATTGTGGGCAGAAAATGTAACTTAATGGGGATGCATACGTTCCTGAGAAGTTTCTCAGACCCCACCAGAGGCCTGGTATACATGGGCTGGTCAGCTCTATGGTAAAATGGAATTCCATCTGGATGAATGTGAGGCAATACACTTGGGCAAGAAAAACTAAGCAAGGGATTACATGTTGAACAGTAGATCCTGGGAAGCGCCGAGAGGAGTGCAGTTCAGAATCCAGACATCTACACCTCATGGCCAGCAGAATCCATGAGGGATAAAGGGATGAAGCAAAGGCTCAAATCACATGGAAGCAACTCATCCTGGTTAAAGCTACATCAGTGATGTTCAGCCTAGGCAATGAGAGGTCAGTTAGAGTCCCTCCAGCAATTTCTGATAACCTTCCTCACTGTTCACAATCCCTCCTATTTTAGTATCATCTGCAAACTTACTAACCGTGCCTTGTACATTTTCATCCAAATCATTGATACAAATAACAAACAGCAATGGGCCCAGCACAGACATCTGAGGCACTCCACTGGTCACAGGCCTCCAGTCCGTCAAGTATCCTTCCAGTATTACCCTCTGCTACCTACCATCAAACCAATTTTGTACCCAATTTGCCAACTCATCCTAAATTCCATGCAATCTAACCTTCCAGAGCAGTCTACTATGTGGAACCTTATCAAAGGCCTTACTGAAATTCATATAGACGATGTCTACCACCCTGCGCTCGTTAACTTCCTGGTCACTGCATCAAAGAATTCTAACAAATTTGTGAGGCATGATCTCCCATGCACAAAGCCACGCTGACTACTCCTAATCAAACCTTATCTTTCCAAATGCATGTATATCTTATCCCTCAAAATCTTCTCAAGTAAATTACCTACCACAGATGTTAGGCTTACTGGTCTATAGTTCCCAGGTTTTTCTTTGCAGCTCTTCTTGAATAATGGCACAATTTTGTTGCTACCCTCCAGCCTTCTGGGGCCTCACCCATGGCTAATGATGATGCAAATATATCGCTAGGGCTCCCAAAATTTCTTCTCTAGTCTCTTGCATATTTCTGGTCAGGACCAGGAGATTTATCCACCTTCATACATTCTAATATGTCCAACACCTCATCTACTGTGATATGGACTGTCCCCAAGACATCGCCACTAACTTCCCAAGTCTTCATGTCTATCTCCACGCTAAACACAGAGGAGAAATATTTATTGGGAACCTTGCCCATTTCCTATGGTTCCACACATTCATGTCCACTTTGGTCTTTGAGGGGTCCTATTCTCTCTCTAGTTATTCTTTTTCCTTTAATATATTTAAAGAATCTCTCTGTATTCACTCTAATCTTCTCAGCCAAGGCTATCTCATGCCTCTCCCCCCATTTTTAGCCCTCCTGATTTCCTCCTTCAGTAAACTCCTGTATTCCCTATATACCTCCAGGGATTCCCTTGATCCCAGCTGCCTGTCCCTGAGCCATACCTCCTTCTTCTTCTGGTCAAATCCTCAGTATCTGTTGTCATCCAGGGTTTCCTATTCCTGCCAATCTTGCCTTTCACCCTCACAGGAACATATAGATCTTGAACTTGAGCTATCTCACTTTTAAAGGCCTCCCACTTGCCGGAGGTCCCTTTGCCTGTAAACAAACTACTCCAATCAACCCTTGTCTAATTCCATCAAAATTCTCTTTTCCCCAATTTAGGACTTGAACCTGTGGACCAATTTTGTTTTTAGTGTTAGGTGCATTAGTCAGGGATAAATGTGGGGAAATGAGTCTGGGTGGATTACTCTTCAGAGGGTCTGTATGGACTTGTTGGGCCGAAGGGTCTGTTTCCACATTGTAGGGAATCTAATGTAATCTAATCTAATCTAATCTAATCTCTCCATAGCTATTTTAAAATTAATGGAATTATGGTCACTGGTCCCAAAGTGTTCCCCTCATTATCACCTCTGTCAGCTGAACTGCCCAATTTTCCAAGAGTAGATTGAATCTTTCCCCTTCCCGAGTAGGACCATCTATGTACTGCTTGAGGAAACTTGCCCGAATGCACTTAGCACATTCCACTCCATTTAAACCCTGGCAGTCCCAGTCTGTGTTAGGAAAATTAATATCCCCTACTGTGACAACCCAATTGCTTCTGCAAGTCTCCCCAATCTCCCTGCATATTTGTTCTTCTAATTTTCATTGACTATTTGGGGGGCCTATGATACAACCCCTTCTTATTTCTTAGCTCCACACACAAAGCCTCAGTGGATGATCCTTCAGTGATTTCATTTCCAATTACTGCTGTGATACTTCCCAAAATCAAAAATGCAACTCCCCCTCCCCTCCTTCCACCACCTCTGTCCCGCCTAAAGCACCTGTACCCTGGTACATTAAGCTGCTAGTCCTGTCCCTCCCTTAGCCATGTTTCTGTAACGGCTGTAACATCCCAGTCTCACATATCTATCCATGCCCTGAGTTCATTAGCCTTCCCTGTCAGCCCTCTTGCATTGAAATAGATGCAATTTAATCCAACAGGCATTTGTCGCTCCCTGTCATGTTTCAGCCTGATCTGTGTCTTCGACTTGCTATTTCTATAATTGCATAATTAAAGGCTACATTCACAGTTTGACTGTCAGTAAAACATAAAGGAACACCAAGAGCAATTTGCATTTTTTTAGGATCAAAGAACAGTGCATACCATTAGATATAGGAGTAGAGTTAGGCCATCCAGCTCATTGAGTCTGCTCTGCCATTCAATTGTGGCTGATAGGTTTCTCAACCCCTTCTGCTTTCTCCCTATAATCCTTGATCTCCTTCCCAACTAAATACAGTATGGATCAACAGGCTTACATGACCTGGGGGTTGGATATCTTGCGTGATTCCCTTAAGTTGCATAACTGTCTTAAACTAAACCATTTGAACTGTACAAACATGATTTGTTTTATACAAAAACCACCCAGTGAATTGGTCTCATTTCTCTTTACAGCCTGCAAGTACTTACTGCTGATCAACTCTCCTTAAAACTCACAGGAGAAATTGTGCCACTGGCCTTCAAGAGAGTATTATCAGCTCTATGCACCTCATGTATCAGTTATATTTTACAAATACAGCAATCCAGTCGACAGAATGTTACCTCGGATACAACTGAGTCCACTTAAATGGACATTGAACGAGAAGCTTTGATTCCTTTTAAGTGTTGTCTTTTAATTTTACGTATAATTACTTAAAAGAATACCAGTGACTAATCAGTGGGAGGCATTTCCAATTGCATGATTCTCCATGCACAGTGTAGACATGCCTCCACAGAGAAAAAGGATGATACTGCCAAATCTAGATACCCCCTGGTTATCCAGAAACTACAGAGAAAGATAAAGCCAAAAACAATAACTACAAAAAGCTGAATACTGTTTGAAAGACGATACAAAGTACGGGGATAAGGTTTAATAAAAATAAACTAGGAAAGCAAAGGGAGACATAAATAACTACTGGTAGGTAAAATCAAGGAAAACTCAAAGACGTTTTATCAGGAGATTAAAAACAAGTGAACGACTATGGAAAAGGTAGGATTTATCAGAAGCGAACAAGGTAGTTTACTATTGGATGTGGAAGATGTGGGCCGAGTTCTTAATGAGCATTTTACAACAAACAGAATTGATCGAGACCATCCAGTTAAAGGGGAGTGTGAAATATGTTTTACACAATAAGAATAATGTGAGAGGATGTGAACGTCAGAAGTCACACAGCACCAGGTTGTATTTCAACACCTTCACCTGACGAAGGCGCAGCGCTCTGAAAGCTTGTGACTTCAAATAACCCTGTTGGACTCTAACCTGGTGTCGTGTGGCTTCTGACAATGTGAGAGGAAGTACTGGTGGGACTGGGTACCGATTGCCTCGGACACTATAACCGGATGGACTTACGTCAGGCTGTTAAAGGAAGCCAGGGAGCAAATAAAGGACGGTTTGAGCATTATTTTCCAGTCCTCACTAGGTAGAGGCAAGGCACCAGAGGATTGGAGGACTGTGAACATGATACCATTGTTTAAAAAGGGACAGGCCAAAAAATGATAGGCCAGTCAGTCTAGCTTTGTTTTTGTACAAATGCTTAGAATCAATTCTGAGAGACTGTCACCTGGAAAGGCATCTAGAATTCACTGCCCAGTTTGGACATGGAGGTTTATAAGGTACTGTGCCTGTCCTGCTGTAACCTGCAAGACCAGGGGCTGGAAGGAGGGATTAAAATGAACTGTTCAAAAAAATCTCTTGGCTAGCACAGATCTCGTGGGCCGAACTTCCTTTTCCTGATCCATAACCTTTCTACGGTTCTGGTAAAAGCCCATACCAGTGATGTGCACACAAGACAATGAGAGATCTGTTGTATAATTATAGTCCAAATTCCCAGTTTTACAGACAATAAAAAGTTGAAAAGCATCAATGACAACTTCCATTTACATGTGATCATAGAATAGTACAATATTGAGCCGGCCAATCAGCCTATCAAATTAGTGATGGCCCTTTCAAACGGTGATCCAGTTCCAGTCCCCTGCTCTTTCCCCATAACCCCTGATATTCTCCCTTCTTTAAGTACATTTTCACCTCACAAAATATTTCAATGCTTGTAAAATACAGCACCCAAGATTTGACACAGGGAGATATTAGGACAGATGACCAAAAACTGGTCAAGCTATTAGATTTTCAAGTGGGGCAAAACTAGGGAGAGATTTTCAGATCTTACAGCCCAGGCAATTGAAGACAGAGACAATAATGATGGAGTGATTAAAATGATGCACGTGCAAGAGATTGGAATTAGAGTCATGGAGAGTTGTAGAGTCATGAAGTCATGGAGTACGGAAGAGATCTTTGGCCCATTGAGTCTGTCTTGACCAATCTACACTCGTCCCACTTTCCTGCACCAGGCTCAGAGCTTTGAATATTAGGACATTTCAAGTGCTCATCCGAGTACTTTTTAAAGGTTGTGAGGTTTCCTCCCTCAACTACCCACCCAGATAGTGGGATTTGAAAGCCAGGTAGAAAACCTTAACATTATGTTTAGCAGCTATGTCCATGTAGCAGGTGGTGTATTTTGTTCTCTAAGTCTCTCATTCCTAGACTCTGCTTGTCTGCATGTTGTTTGACACAAGTCTGTAGCTCTCAGAACTTTCTACATCTAGTGTGTCACAGATTAACAATGGAACAATGTCACCATTGAATTGAATGTAATTATGGGTCAGCTATTTCAACCACCTTGCAGTGAAAAACAAAGTTTCAGTATTCTCAGCTAAAGAAACGGGGAGACAGTAGTGCAATGCTAATCTCACTGGACGAGTCATAGATTCATAGAGTCATAGAGTTGTACAGCATGGAAACAGATCCTTCGGTTCAACCGATCCACGCTAACCAGATATCCCTAATTAATCCATTTGCCAGCATTTTGCCCATATCCCCTTCCTATCCATATACCCATCCAGATGCCTTTTAAATGTTGCAATCGTACAGCCTCCACCACTTTCCCTGTCAGCTCATTCCATACACGCACCACCTTCTGTATGAAAACAATTGCCCCTTTGAGCACTTATAAATCTTTCCACTCTCACCTTAAACCTTTGCCATGCAGTTCTGGACTCCCTCAACCCAAAGGAAAAGACCTAGTCTATTCACTCTATCCATGTCCCTCATGATTTTATAAATCTCTATAAGGTCACCTCTCAGCGTCTGATCCTCCAGGGAGAACAGCCCCAACCTGTTCAGCCTGTCCCAATAGCTCAAACCCTCCAACTCTGGCAACATCTTTGTAAATCTTTCCTGAACCCTTTCAAATTTAACAACATCTTTCCTGAAGTGCAGACCAGAAGTGCACACAGTATTCCAAAAGCGGCCGAACCAATATCCTGTACAGCTGTAATGATATTGTAATCCAAAGCTCCAGGCTAATGGTCTGGGTATGAGTTTGAGTCTCACCATGGTTGATGGTGAAATTTGAATTTAGCCTTCTGGTATTATCATTGGACTGTTAATCCAGAGACCCAGGTAATATTCTGGGAACCTGGGTTTGAATCCTGCCACAGCAGTTGCTAGAATTTGAATTCAATAAAAATCTGGAATTAAGAGTCTAATAATGGCCATAAATCTACTGTCAATCAGAAAAACAATCTGGTTTACTGATGTCCTTTAGGAAGGAAACTGCTATCCTCACTGGGTCTGGCCTATGTGACTCCAGACCCAGAGCAATGTGGTTGACTCTTAACTGCCCTCTGGGTAATTAGGGACTGGCAATAAATGCTGGCCCAGTCAGTGACACCCTCATCCCATGAATGAATAAAGAAACTAAACCGATTAATCATTATACTTACTCTGTGTAAGCTGCACTGAATCCCCTCAGGGCACAATGAATTTTCACAGTTCTGCCTGATTACATCATTAATATTTTCAGATTGAACGTGTCTGCATTACTGGTACATATAGCAGCCTTTGGCATCTTTCCTTCTTCACACATTTGATCTTGCTTGCCCTTGTGTCAGCACTTTATACCGTCCTTTAATCCAGGAAACACTGTTTGATCAGGAAGTTTGTTTCGTTGTGTTCATCGGTCCTTCTCCCAGATGACAGCCTTTCAGTTTGACTCCTGCATCAGGCCTCATTGATTCCCTCTCCCTCCCACTCTCAAATCCAGCCAGCATTTGACCTGGTAACATTTGTTTTGAATCTCGCTAAATGACGGCCCACCCAATCATGCTCCTTTTTAATTGGATTCCAGAATTTCCAACTGACAGCTGTCAAATCAAGTGGCACTTCCACTTGTCAACTGTGACTCCAGTGTTCAGACTCTAAACCAGCTCAGCAACACACAACGCACAGGCATAACATCACAACGGTCTGACATGCACTTGTATTACCAAACTCTCAAAGGGGTCAGGGCTCATCAGCAACTGCTCCAGCATAGCCACTTCCACACATTAGGCTTTGAGTGACAGTAAAATACAGGCCGATGTCCCTTCATGTGCTGCATGAGCTGCAATTGCATCTACTCAACTCCAACTCAGAAAGAAATGTGTTGCAGCATCTCTGTCTCGAGGCTTCCTCAGAACAGAAAGGCTGTAGTGCTGAGGGAGTGCTGCACTGTCATGTGCACCGCCTGTCCATGAGATTTTAAATTGAAGGGAATGATATTGAAGAGTAAGGGAGTTCTACCAGTTCACTAACCTCAGTGGAAGAGATCATCTTGCTACTAAATTCATCACTGTTTGTGGGAGTTTGCTGTGCACAAATTCTGTGGGGTTTCCCACAACAGTGGCTTCACCGGCCATTAAAGTGCTTTGGGACATGGCGAGGCTGTGGGAGCTGCTATATGGACACAAGTCCTTTCTTTAAAGTGCAGACTAACTTAACACATTTAGACAGGATTTGCTTTAGGAATTCCTCTGTAATCTGGGAGCACATTTCAAATACAGCACAGAGCTCTCTCCTCACATTCACTGATCTGCTTTGTATCAGAAAGAGCATCTCAGATCGAGAGCACATGGCACATAGAGTGAAGCAACAATAATCTTTAATTGGGAGTGATTTCAACAAAGTTATCAAAGTAAGATTCACCAGCCCTTGACCGGGCTTGCTCAACTAACTAACTGAAAAGATTTTGTGTGGCTCTAAACAACACATAGTTCCCACCCAGCCATCGATCCCTTTGCTCACTGAACTGTAACTCCCATTCTAGAAAAGCCTTTGTTTGTGGAAATATTTACCTTTTTGTTCAAATTCCACCGTGATCTCACTCCTTCCTGTCTCCTTCAGCCCTACTGTAGTGATTGGAACCAGGTGGATCTTATTGACTACAAGATCTTTGATTGGGGTGGTTCACCTGTGCCAATCAGGGAGCCTTGGCTGACAGATATTAACAGGGAATTTAGAATCTCCTCAGTTCAGGGACTGACTCCGAACTGGCTGTGTGCATGAAGATAAAAGTTGACTTGGTGATGGGATAGTGACCTCATGGAGTTACTTCACCTACAAAGCTCAGAGAAAAGTTACCGGGTTCCGGGTGGGGTGCAAATAGGAATGTGGAGCAATCAAATTGGCCACATCACACAAAATTATTGAGTGGTGCAGCAGAACCAAGGGGCTGAGTGGCCTACTCCTGTTCTGAACTGAATGTAGAACGCTGGATTCTGGCCCTGGGTATTTCAACCACATTTCTGTTGTTCCACCCACTGGCAGGCAGACTTCATCCATCATGACACAACCTGCCAAAACCACTTCTCTATACCTCTCCCTTTTTGACCTGTGTGTGCACACGTATGAGTATGTGTGCATATATGCATGTTTGTGCATGTGAGTGTGTGTGCACGTGTGTGTGCCTCTGCATGTGTTTGCCTGTGTGTGTGTGTGAGTGTCTGTGTGTGTGTGTCTCTGTGTGTGAGAGTGTGCGTGTGTGAGTATGTGTCTGTGTGGTGTGTGTGTATGTGTATGTGTGTGTGCATGTGTGTGTCTGTGTGCGTGTGTGTGCGCGTGTGTGTGTGCACGTGTGTCTGTGTGCATGTGTGTGTGTGTCTGTGTGTGCGTGAGTGTGTGTGTGTGCGTCTGTGTGTGTATGAGTGTGTGTCTCTGTGTGTGAGTGTGCGTGCGTGTGTGTGTGGCGAGGGGGTGGGGGGTTGGGGGTGGGTGGGTAGCCCTCTTACAGTTGCAGGTTAGCCAGAGCACAACCTTTTGGCCCATTGTGTCTGTGCCTGCCCTGATTTCTGCAAGGGGAACTCACATAGTCCCACTCACCCATTTTTTTCCCCATTATCTTGGAGTCAGAAGATTTGAAGAAAGTAGGAATTAGAAGTAGGAGTATGCAATTCAGCCATTTGAACCCATTCTGTCATTTAACATGATCACGGCTGATCTTACTCTGGTCTCAACTCTACTTTTCTGCCTGTTTCCCATAGCCCTTTATCGCAGTTTCATTCCAGGTTCAAATCCCGTCCAGGACTCAAGCACAAAGATCAAGCTTGGAACATCAGTGCTGTACCGAGGGAATGCTGCATGTCAGAGACACCATCATTTGGATGAGGAATTAAGCTGTCTTCCCTCTCAGCTCAATGCACAAGGTCCCATTGTGCACTATCTTGAAGATTAATAGTGCAATTCACCTTAGCATCCTGGCTAATATGTGTCCCTCAATCAAAGCACCAAAAGACAGACTAATTATCACATTGCTGCTCATGAGAGCCTGTTATGTTCAAACTGGCTGCAGGATCAACTTCATTACAACAGTAGCACAATTTAAAAGTACTTAGTTGGTTGTGAAGAGGTTACAGCAGCTCCATATGTGCAATTCTTTCTTTTTAAATGGGAAGACACTTGAGATCCTGGGGAACAGTTCATGCAAACACTTGAAGCATTTTCTACTCACTCCCAGATTAATCCCAATGTCTGTTACCAGTTTTGACTTTTAAAGAAAATAGCAAAATATCAACAAACCTCCAACCAAAGCCACACACGCTCATACGCAGACACACAGACACACATACAGGCACACTGACAGTCACACACACAGGCACAGTGATGGACACACACACACACACACACCAATGTGTGCCAGCGATGAAAAAAAATTAAACACAAAGCAACCAGAATGGACAGTGAGCAATGAATCATTGGTTTTCTCCCTGTAGTTAGCAATGTGGGACTAAAGCAACAATATTAATGCCATTTGTCAGGTTATTTCAGATTGGACAGCCCCAATTTTTAAATAAAAGAAATCTATGCATTGACAAAACATATATTTTACAAAAAGGTTGTTTATTTTCTCTGAATCCATGCAGCTGAAAAACAAATATAAATGAAGTATTTAAATGTGATTAGATGGTGCTGGCTATAATGGCTTAGACAGAAACAATCCTGTTTAATGAAGAATGTTCATTCAGAATAACCAACGTTACAAATGGCTTATAACCCCAAGTGCTTTATCAGATAACACTGACTGCTGCTTTTAGTTTAGATTATAATGAGATTGATTTTTAAATAAACACTTTAGAATGCAAAGGGTTACACATTTTGAGGCGATCACCATGTATGAAGTATTCATTCCCTGCACATGGAGTGCATGTTGTCACAGATGGTATTCCTGCAGCAAATCTCATGGGTTTAATGAGAATTTTAGTTCAGTCTAGAGCTGTACATTGCAGAGAAAAATATTCTTCAGGACATAAAGTGAGTTGATAAAGCATGCACTTACCTGTACAGTGAGGATTAGGGATGGGAGGAGTGCACACCGTCACATCTTCTGTATTTTGCAATCAACATCAAAGTGAACCCCTCTCTCCTCTGGGGTGAAGTTGTTCAATCTGAGGTGCTGAAGGAGTGTGGAGTGAGTGGCAGGGACAAACTGGGTGGTCTCGTCCACGCAGCCCTCCCTTGCTCGATGCTCAGCAGCTCAGGGAGACCGGAGTTAACCTGTTGTTGGGCAGTCTGCAGCAGACACAGATCTGACAGGGAGGAGGGTGAGGGGGAGGAAAGGTGTTTTATAGTTAAATGGGATGAAAGCTGGTTCAATATTAGCACTGTCCCCTTCCTGCACTGTGAGGTTGAACCCAGCAGCTTCTTACAGAGACGACACATCAATAAAAGTCACAGACTCAGGTGTACAGGAACATTTTCCTAGTGTTAGTGGCAGTGGGGAGGAGTTAGGATTGAACCTGTCCCCGGGGGTTACATATAGTGAAGCCTATATTGCATTTGAGCCATTCAGACCTTGATGTATGAGCTATGAGGTTACATCGCCTTTGTAATATTATCTTTTATGTTATATTAAATTATTATCTGTCAAACTGACCAACATGTTTTATACACTTATATATACAGGCTTGTACATGCACACAGACACAAGGAGACCAATATATGTTTTATGGCTTTGCTTCAATTTTTTAATTTTGCTTTATCTTTTTGGACACTCTGAGAGGTAATAAAATCCATCAAAGCGCACTCCCCAGGAAAGGATTCTGTGCCTGGCCTCACATTCAGGGTTTATCCAGACATTCAGGGTTTCATTGTCCTCAACGTTAACTGGGAGCTGGAACCTATTCATCAGCCACCATTGGATAATGAGAGGGGGCAGGGATGACACTGGCTGGAAGCCCACTTTCTAGCTCAGCAGAAAACAATTCAATCACTGGATTACAGTCTGTCCCATTAGGACTGTGTCCATCTACTATCAAACAGAATGATGAATATAATCACAACGCTCCATGTATTAAATTGTCCTTTTCTTTAACCTCATGGCAGAGAGTTTGATTCTGTAATGGAATACTGCCATATTATCATTCTAAAGAGTCTCCTTCTGCCCCAGAAACATTCTGTGATAATTTCTGATTTCATTCCCACCAATGTTTTCTCTCTTTCCCACACCTTAACTCACTGCCAGGCGTTGAAGGTGTCCCAATTGACAGAACATCCACCAAAGTGTTCAGCAGCAGATGAGCTATTGCGACCTGTGGAATATTCAATCATCTGACCAGGTCAATAAGCTTCAAACCTGTTCTATCTATTCAAGCTCTTTCACCCTTTCTCAGTTCACAGGTTGTTGTCCTGGCTTTTAACACCTCTCTCTGATTCCCAGCTTTCCAGTGTGAGGTAAGACAGAGAGAGTGAGGAATGAATTGATCATCAAAGCTGGTGCTTATTATCTCCATATCAAAGACCTAAGCTGGAAAGTTTTCACCTCCAGAGGTACAAACGAGGAGTTTGTGTTCAGAGGAGTTTTGATTTTTGTATAATTCATTTGCAGGATGTGGGCATTGTCAACACCATCCCTAATTTGCTCAGAGGACAGTTAAGGGTCAACCACATTGCTGTGGGTCTGAAGTCACATGTAGGCCAGACTAGGTAATGATGGCAGATTTCCATCCTTAAAAAGAAATTAGAAATGAAAGGACATTAGTGAACCAGATGGGGCTTTTTTCCCCAATAGTTTTGTGGTCATCATTTAATTCCAGATTATTCCTATTGTGGGCGGCACGGTGGCACAGTGGTTAGCACTGCTGCCTCACAGCGCCAGAGACCCGGGTTCAATTCCCGCCTCAGGCGACTGACTGTGTGGAGTTTGCACATTCTCCCCGTGTCTGCGTGGGTTTCCTCCGGGTGCTCCGGTTTCCTCCCACAGTCCAAAAATGTGCAGGTTAGGTGAATTGGCCATGCTAAATTGCCCATAGTGTTAGGTAAGGGGTAAATGTAGGGGTATGGGTGGGTTGCGCTTTGGCGGGTCGGTGTGGACTTGTTGGGCCGAAGGGCCTGTTTCCACACTGTAATGTAATCTAATCTAATCTAAATTCAAATACCACCATCTGCCATGGCAGAAGTTAAACCTGGGTTTCCAGAACATTCCCTAGGTCTCTGATTTATACTCCAGTGATAAGACCACAAGACCATTGCTATAGCCATTATCTCCTCTAATATTATCATCAAATTCGAGAATGTGTAAGAGGGATACAGCGTGATTCAGAAGCAGGAGCTGAGGATAGGATTCCATACTAAGGAATCTAGGGTACTGTGAGCATTTTGAGGCATTGCACATTAGGACGGATGAAATTACCTTGGAGGGAGGGCAGTGTAGATTGACTAGCATTACACCAGGACTCAGAGGCCAGGAATTCTGCAAAGTTAAAAATCACACAACACCAGGTTATAGTCCAACAGGTTTAATTGGAAGCACACTAGCTTTCGGAGTGACGCTCCTTTATCAGGTGATTGTGGAGGGCTCGATCGTAACACAGAATTTATAGCAAAAATTTACAGTGTGATGTAACTGAAATTATACATTGAAAAATTGATTGTCTGTTAAGCCTTTCATCTGTTAGAATACAGTGATAGTTTCACTTCTTTCATGTGTAAATCACAAAACCTTTTTTTTTAAAGTTGCATTCTCGGGTTTTGGTCCAAGTATCATTTCATAGCCTTGATCATGAATATCCAGGCTGACTCTCCTGTACAATACTGGGGGAGTGCTATACTGTTGGAAATATAGCCCTTCCAATGAGACAAAGGCAGATGCATGGGAATGCTGCCACTTGCACGTTCCCCTCACACTACCCTGACTTAGAAATACAATCTTTGATCTTTTAACGTCAAAATTCTGAAGCTCCTTTGTAACAATGTTTGTGATTTACACATGAAAGAAGTGAAACTATCACTGTATTCTAACAGATGAAAGGCTTAACAGACAATCAATTTTTCAATGTATAATTTCAGTTACATCACACTGCAAATCTTTGCTATAAATTCTGTGTTATGATCGAGCCCTCCACTATCACCTGATGAAGGAGCGTCACTCCGAAGGCTAGTCTGCTTCCAATTAAACCTGTTGGACTATAACCTGGTGTTGCGTGATTTTTAATTTTGTACACCCCAGTCCAACACCGGCATCTCCAAATCAGGAATTCTGCAGTGAGTAACCTACCTCTAAACTTCCAGACGTAAGGCACAAGTCAGGAATGTGATGGAATATACTCCACTTGCCCAAAGGATTCAGCTCCATCAACACTCAAGAACATATACAAGACATTGGTTAGGCCACTTTTGGAATATTGTGTGCAATTCTGGTCTCCCTCCTATCGGAATGATGTTGTGAAACTTGAAAGGGTTCTGAAAAGATTTACAAGAATTTTGCCAGGGTTGAAGGATTCTTTATTCAATTACTTAATATGGGCATTGCTGGCTAGGCCAGCATTTATTTCCCATCCTTAACTGCCCTTGAAAAGATGGCTTCTTGAACTGCTGCAGTCCATATCATGTAGAAACACTGGAAGTACTGTTACAAAGGAGCTTCAGAATTTTGATGTTAAAAGATCAAAGATTGTATTTCTAAGTCAGGATAGTGTGACTTGGAGGGGAACTTGCAAGTGGCAGCATTCCCATGCATCTGCCTTTGTCTCATTGGAAGGGCTGTATTTCCAACAGTATAGCACTCCCCCAGTATTGTACAGGAGAGTCAGCCTGGATATTCATGATCAAGGCTATGAAATGATACTTGGACCAAAACCTTTTGACACAGAACCAAGATTGCTCAAGTCACAAAAAAAATGCAAACAATGTCATAATTCTTGGGCAGTCTAGGTTCACTGATCCCAAGTGCTCTTCCTGAAGTTAATTCAAAGCTTGTATTTTTAACCATGCTGGTTTGTATCAACTTGCTAAATATGTTTACAATGACGAGAAAACTAGGGCATAAAAAGTATTAGCTTCATAACATTAAACCTCAAGGGCTAGTACTTTATTTTCCCAGCAGATACAGGAAACGTCACAGTTTGATATCCATCATAGAAAACTTGTGGTGAAATGAAATCATGTAAAAATATAGGGCAGGGGTCAATCTTATATTGGCGGTAAAAATCCAAATCGTTTAACTGCAGTAAAATAAACTGTGGCTGCGGGAAATCTGAAAACAGAACAGAAATTGCCAGAGAAACTCAGCAGGTCTGGCAGCACCTGTGTAGAGAGAAACAGAGTTAACAGTTAACAGACCGGGGATCCAAGATGGCGGCGACCCAGTAAGACTGAGTCTATAGTGCTTCTCCCAAGACTTGGGTACAGTGGGTCACCTACCCCCTACCAAGCTCACCAAATCATTTATAACAGTTTTGTAATTTAATTAGTTGTGTAATATTACATTTAAACAATTTAATCCTAAGTTAAAATGACTAAAGGGAAGGGAGCCCGCAGCTCTCAGCAAGCAGGAACCCCTCCCCCACACTCTCCAGCTGCAGCCGCCCCGGGGGACTTACCAACAGTAACAAGCCTTGCAGAAATGCTTTCCAAGCTTGACTCGAAGATCGATGCTTTTATTGTCGAATCCAGAAATCGTTGGGAGCCGCTCTCGGCCGCGCTGCAGAAGCACGACCGAGAAATTCAAGAAATTGAACGCCGAGTCGGAGGGGCGGAGCTAAAGACCGCGACCTCCGAGACAACCGCTCAATCGGCCGTGGATCAGGTCCGGACTCTCGAGCAGCGAGTCCGGACCTTGGAAAATCATATTGACGACCTCGATAATCAAGGTCGTCGAAAAAATATTCGTTTGCTGGGCCTTCCCGAACGGGAAGAGGAAGGCCAGCTTACAGCATCCCTGGAGCAGTGGCTGCCACAACTTTTAAATCTGCAAGCTGGACCAGGCCAGGTAAGGGTGGAATGGGCCTACCGGGTAGCAATACACGGGCCCGGCTCGAACCAGCGCCCACGCCCGGTCCTGTTCCGGCTGCAGAGCTACAGGGAGAGGCAGATACTCCTAGAAGCCTCTAGAAATCTCGGAAAAGACCCCCAAGCTATGATCCACAAAGGATCCAAGATCATGCTATTTCAGGACTTTTCCCCGGCTCTGGTTCGAAAGAGGAAAGCATTCGACGAGGCGAAGAAGCGTTTAAGGGACTTAAATGTACAGTACTCCTTACGCTACCCAGCGACGTTACGCTTTAACCATGAAGGATCCGTATATAACTTTGGACCACCAGAAAAGGCTAAGGAATTCTTGGACTCCCTTAGATAAACGGTAGTACATAATGGATGTTGGTCTGCCTTCCACCCCCCCCCCCCAGCTTTGGTTTATATCCCCTCCTTTTT
>NC_057739.1:41610916-41638538 GCF_004010195.1 Chiloscyllium plagiosum
TTTTTTTTCGGTTTTTTTTTTGTTGTTTTGTTTTTTTTGTGTCAAATTTTGGCTATTGTATATTTGAGCTAATTGTATATCAATGTTTATATCTGAGAGTTTTGTTTATTTTTGTAAACTTGTAAAAATGTTAAATTTCTAATAAAAATATCTATTAAAAAAAACAGTTAACAGACCCTTCACCATTAATAGTAGCTAGAGAAAGGTGGTACATATGGTGAAGGTGGGGGTAGTGGCAGAGGAGATGGGAGGGACGGGGTTAAAGGAGTAAGTGATAGGTGGAGACAGAACCCAACAGGAAGATAAAGACAGTTAGGTAGACAAAGGGATGGATAGTGGCAAGCTAAAGAGAAAGAAGTGTCTCGAAAGGGGACCATAAGTTGATGAAGATGCATTGGCTGTGCAGACAGCAGTCCATGTGATGAGGTCTAAGTGTAGGGGTGAGTAAAGGATGTGAAAGAAGGTGCTCAGGACCTAAAATTATAAAATTCAATATTGAAGGCTGCAGGGTCCCCAAATGGAAAATGAGGAGGTGTTCTTCCAGTTTGCACTGGGCTTCGCTTGAGCAATGCAGCAAGCCTGAGACAGAGATGTCTCAGAGACAGAGACAGGGAACAGGATGGGGTATTAAAGTGGCAGACAACCAGAAGCTCAGAGTCATTTTTGTGGGCAGAGCGCAGGTGTTCCACAAAATGGTCGCCCAGACTTCATTTCATCTCCCCAAAGAAGAGGAGACCACATTGCGAGCAGCGAATGCAGTAGACCAGATTAAGTGAAATGCAGGTAAAGGGCTGCTTGACCTGGAAGGTATGTCTAGAGCCTTGGATATTGAGGAGGGAGGAAGTAAACAATTGCATGAAAATGATGTGGGGATGTGGGGATATTTTGGGAGTGAAGAAGGAGTGGACCAGGGTGTCCCAGAGGGAATAATCCCTGTGGAAGGCTGACAAGGGACGGTTGGGGAATATATTTGTCTGGTGGTCGCATCTAACTGGAGGTAATGGAAATAGCGGCTAATGATCCTTCGAATGTGGATGCGGGTGAGATGGTAAGTAAGGATTAGGGGACCCTACCGATGTTGAGGGAAAAGAAAGGGTGGAGGCTGAAGTGCAGGAGATGGGTGGGATTTAACTGAGGGCCTTGTCAACCACGGTGGTAGGGAATCCTCAGCTGAGGAAAAGTGCACCCCTATGGAAGGTAGCATCATCAAAACAAATGCAATGGAGATGGAGAAACTGGGAGAATGGGATGGAGTCTTTACAGGAAGCAGATTGCTAGGATGTATAGTCCAGGTAAATATGGAGTGATGTTGTAGTGATGTTGTAATGGATATTGGCGGTTAGTCTATCTCCACAAATAGAAACAGGGAGAGGGAAGGAAGGAGTCAGAGATGTATCAGGTAAAGGTCAGACCGGGGTGGAAATTGGAAACGAAATTGATATATTTTTCCAGTACAAAACAAGATAGGGAAGCAGCACCGATGATGTCACTGAGGTACCAGAGAGAGAGTTATGGGTGGGGGCTGGAGTAGGACTGGAACAGGGAATGTTCCACATATCCCACAAAGAGATAGACATAACTGGGACCCGTGTGGGTACCTGTGGCTACACTTTTGATATGAAGGAAGTGGGAGGAGTTAAAGGAGAAGCTGTTCAGAGTGAGGATGAGCTTGGCCAGGTGGAGGAGGGTGGTGGTGGGGGGGGGGGAACAGCTTAGACCTTGTTTCCGGGGGAAACAAAGAGGGCTGAGACTGTCCTGATTGGGGTTGGATGTGTAAAGGAGTTGCACATCCACGGCGAAGGGGAGGCGGCGGGAGCCCACAAACTGGAAACTCTGAAACTGGTGTGTGGATCTAAGTGGAAAGGCATTGGACAAGGTGGAGAAAAAATCAATTCAAAGTTTTACTGTAGGAACTGTGATTAGGAGGTAAGTGATACCCTAGTGGCATTATCACTAGACTATTATTCCAGAGATCCAGGTAATATTCCGGACACTTGGGTTCAAATCCTGCCATTGAAGATGGCGGAGGTTGAATTCGATAATCATCTGGAACCATGAGTTTCACGATGACCAATTGTCAGAAAAACCCATCTGGGTCACTAATGTCCTTTAGGGAAGGAAACTGCCATCCTTACCTGGTCTGGTCTACATGTGACTCCAGACCCACAGCAATGTGGTTGACTCTTAACTGCCCTCTGGGCAATTAGGGATAGGCAATAACTGTTTGTTCAGTTAGTGATGTCCTCCACCCATGAATCAATAAAACACATTCGGTATAGCCATTGTGACAATAGTATGTCATTTTGAGGTGTGTGTTGTCTTGGTTTCTTTTAGAGAGAGATTGGAGGATAGGTGCCCTGAGCTGCTGAAAGGCGCTATATAAAAGCAAGTTCATTCTTTGCTAAGGACTTGAATTATCGCAGGCCAGAACCCTTCCTTGGCTATCTGTGCAAGATCCCCTCACTTCCAAAACTAACAGGAAAAGGAAGAACATCTCTGGAATTATTTGTAGGACTCAAACTGAAGGAAAAAGTACATTTGAAAATAAATTTGGTCAGGTTTTTGTTTATGCAGAGCTGGATTCAATTCTGAGAATAAATGGAATCACTACCACCATTATATTGCAGATGGTGGGGGACAGGTCACATTTCATGCATGTTCATTTAACATTGATTTTTTACAGGTGGCTACCTCCAGTCATGTCTGATTTTACTGACCTTGGTTTGAGAAACATGATGTGCACAGAATAGGCCTAGTAGGTGGAGGTTTTATAGAGTCCTTTAGAGAAGTGAATTACCCTTGGACATGGTCTTGGACATCTTTGGGAGTGATAAGTGTCTCTTGGGATTGTTAAAACTGCAGATCATTGAGTGTAAAAGGTGTATAATGTCAATGGAACTGTTAAAAGGAAAGTTCAAAAGGAACTATCAAAAGTGAACATCAAGTTGTCAAATTATTTAAATCACCTGCCCTTTAAATATTTGAAAGTGAAACTGTAGTGCTAAAAATATCCTTGCTTACTACTTCACTTTATCTGTTTACAGTAAGTCTGAGGATTGCCATGAGTGGATTAATGCTGCATGACGGATTTAATAACTGCCCATTATCAGGATGATTGCCTTTTCACATTGCAATTGATAGTTGCAAGAATTAACAGACATTTTGAAATGGCACGATTAAATCCAATGCTTCTTTATGATAAAGGATTTGCGGTGAATCAAAGTTTTGTTTTTATAAGGGATTATGCATTTGACTGAAATGCTAAGAGATTAAGTAGTCAAAGAATTTAACTGTGGTGAATGGGGTTTTATGAATGAGAGTCTTATTTAATATAGTATAATGAAGATTCATGATGTTTTATTATTCCGGAACTTAGATTCTAAAGTGGAGAAGTTATAACTGTTTTAACTTCTTTAAGTATGATTTGTATTGCTATTTCGCACGTGCTAAGAATGGAACAAATAGTCTTCTTTTCATTTTTGTGCCATAAGTGTGTCTGGACATTTGTTCATACATACTTTTTAAATGGGAGTAGAGCTTGAGGTGAATAGTTCAATGCATTAGAAACAAGTGTGTGGGGGGGCAAACTGCTGTTACCCTAATGACAGCATGGCTTTATGGGTAGGAGATCATGTCTCACAAATTTGTTAGAGTTCTTTGATGAAGTGACCAGGAAGGTTGACGAGGATTTCAGTAAGGCCTTATATAAGGTTCCACATGGAAGGCTGCTCCAGAAGGTTAGATTGCATGGAATCCAGAGCAAGCTGGCAAATTGGACACACATTTGGCTTGATGGTAGGAAGCAGAGGGTAATAGTGGAAGGATGCTTGTCAGACTGGAGGCCTGTGACTAATGGAGTGCCTCAGGGGTCGATGTCGGGCCCATTGCTGTTGTTACCTATATCAATGATTTGGATGAGAATATACAAGGCATGGTTAGTAAGTTTGCTGATGACACTAAAATAGGTGGTATTATAGACAGTGAGGAAGGTTAACAGAACTTACAGCATGACCTTGATCAGCGGGGAAGTGGGCTGAGAAAAGGCAAATATAGATAGTGTGAGGTCTTGCATTTTGGAAAGTCGAATCAAGGTAGGAATTTCATGGTGAATGGTAGGGCCTTAAGGAGTGTAGTGGAACAGAGGGATCATGGAGTGTAGGTTCGTAGTTCTCTAAAAGTGGAGTCACAGATAGACAGGACAGTGAACAAGGCTTTTGGCACACTCACTTTCATCAGTTAGGGCATGGTGTATAGACGTTGGGAAGTTATCTTGCAGTTGTACAGGACATTGGTGAGGCTGCACTTGGAGTATCATCTTCAGTTTTGGTCATCTTGTTATAAGAAGGATGTTATTAAACTGGAAAGAGTGCAGAAGAAATTTACAAGGATGTTGCCTGGACTCAATGGTCTGCGTTACAAGGAGAGATTGGATAAGCTAGGACCTTTTTTTTAACAGCGTAGGAGACTGAGTGGGTGATCTTATAGAATTGTATGAGATCATGAGAGGCAAGGATAGTCTTTTTCCCAGGGTTGGGGAATTGAGGACTAGGGGGCATCAGTTCAAGGTTAGCGGGAAAAAAAAGGGAACCTGATGGGTAACTTTTTTAAAGGAGAAAGTGAGGTCTGCAGACGCTGGAGATCAAAGCTGAAACTTTATTGCTGGAACAGCACAGCAGGTCAGGCAGCATCTAGGGAACAGAAGATTCGACGTTTCGGGCACATGCCCTTCTTCAGGAAACTTTTTTAAAACAGAGGTTGGTACACATATGGAATGAGCTGCCAATGGAAGTTGAGGTAGATACATTAACAACATTTAAAAGGCATTTGGACAAATACATGGAAAGAAAAGAATTAGAAGGATGTGGACCAAGTGCAGGGAAACAGGGTCAGTGTGGGTGGACATTTTGGTCAGCATGGACCAGTTTGGGCCAAAGGGCCTGTTTCTATGCTGTAGGACTCTATAACTCTATGACAGGGTTCTAGTATAACAGAAAGGCAAAACCATGTTGATAACTGTTATGTTTGTATCTGTGGAAACAAAACAGTGGATACTGAATTACATTCCTGAAGAAGGGCTTATGCCCGAAACGTCGATTCTCCTACTCCTTGGATGCTGCCTGACCTACTGCGCTTTTCCAGCAACACATTTTTCATACTGAATTATAAGATGGTTAGAAGAGCAGCCAGAAAAAAAGTTTGGTGAAAAGTTAGAATATGGAAAATCAATTTGTTCACTCTAAACATGCTTAGTAGTCAAGAGGAAGAAATCTATCAAGTTATGATTTATTTTGCATCTGACTAGCCCAGTATTACAATCAGTTGACATCATAACTACAGTAAAGTCTGCACTAGACACTTCAGACTATTATTTAATTTTATCTCAGCGTGGATTCTAAGGTCTGCCCGTGGCGGAGACAGGGTGATGGTGCAGGGTCAAAGGATGCTGGGTGGGAAGCATGAGACTGACATGGCTTGGCACCAAGTTTGCATCAGGGTTATAAAGAAATGGTGCAGGATGCAGATTTACAAAGATGTGCATTGAAACTGCAAACAGCCATTGGAGGTGGGTGGGTAGAGGGAGGTTGGCATCCAGAGCATGAAGGATTATGGGATCAGATGGGAGGGCATGAGGTGTCATGTGTTGGCATGGATGGAGACTGAATGGGAAGGTGGGAAAATGTCAGGGCGAAGGGCTGGAGGTGTTTAAAAAAATCACACAATACCAGAACACCTTTGCACCCAGCAGCCTCCTCGCTCATACTTTCATTGCCCAGCCTGACTCCTAAAGAACCCTGGAATTAATACAAAAGTTGGAAAAAGCTGCAGATGCTGTAAATCAGAAACAAAAACAGAAACTGCTGGAAACGCTCAGCAGGCCTGGCAGCATCTGTGGAGAGAAATCAACTTTCACCATTTTGGGTCAGTTCTAAGGAAAGGTCGCTTGACCTGAAATGTTAACTCTGATTTCTCTCCATGGATGCTGCCAGACCTGCTGAGCTTTTCCAGCAATTTCTGGTTTTGTTCCTCGAATTAGTCGCCCAACTTCTTCAGCTTTTGTACCCAGCTCAGATTTGCAAAGCCAGAATTGTCTCAACTCTCTGCATCACATTAAACTTGAGAAATAGGAAGAGGAATAGGCTATTTAGCCCTTCGTGTTTGCCCTATCATTCAGCAAGACTGACCTGACCCCAGGTCTCACAACTTAACAATCCAGAGCAGAAAGTTCAGCGATAAAGTGAAGTTTATAAATATTATCAGGGGGCCAGATAGAGTGGGTAGGACGATCTCCTTGTCTTGCTTGAGGGGTCTATAACAAGAAAGCATAGGTTTGGGCTATGTCTGAGAAGGTTAAGAAAGATTTGAGAGATATGTGATCACTAAATGGCAGTAGAGATCTGGAATAGCGAATTATCAATGCCTGATAAGATAATGGAGGCAGAAACCTTCACGACACCCAGGAAAAACTTGGATATCCAGAATTAAGAGTCTAATGATGACCATGGTTGATTGTCTGAAAAAGTCATCTGATTCACTGATGTCTTTATGGAAGGAAACTGCCAGCCTCACCTGGTCTGGCCTACGTGTGATTCCAGACCCACAACATTGTGGCTGACTCTTAACTGCCCTCTGGGCAATTAGGGATGGACAATAAATGGTGGCCTAGCCAGGGACGACCTCATAGAATCATAGATTCCTACAGTACGGAAACAGGATATTTGGCCCAACAAGTCCACACCAACCGTCCGAAGAGAAACCCATCCAACCCTACCAATTACTCAACATTTATGAATAAAAAAACCTACAACCTACAGAGTTATAGACCAAGAGCTGGAAAATTGAATTAGGCTGGATTGTCTTTGTCAGCAGGTATGGACACGATGGGATGAATGGCCTCCCTGCTATGTTGTAAGTTATGCTTCCATGATGTTGTGATCCATATCGAATATGTTTTAACACGTAGAGTCATCACTTTTTGTTTTGAACAAGTGACAAATATTTTCTCATCTTTGTCAAACACCAGGAAGCGATTGGATGAAAGCACGTCATTGTGTTGTCAAGACAACATTGTGACGGTGGGAGTGCGCACATGTTGTCCCTCTCTGGTGGTAAACACAATGCCTCATGGCGAGGTGTCAGGTGACTCACTACATCAACCAGTCAAGCCTCTGAAAAGTAAAACGTGAAGGCGTTTTAACTTCAAGGATCTCATTCACCTTGCTTGATGGGTTCACTGAGTAAGCACATAAATAACGAGGAGATGTTCATTCATGCAATGTGAATGTCACTTGGAAGTGCAGTATTTATTTCCATATCTTGACTTGTGAGGGTGGTGCTTTCTTGAAGCGCTATAGTCCATATGATGTAGGTACATGCACAGGGCTGTTAGGGAGAAATCTTTGGAGTTTGATCCAACAACAGTGAACAAGCAGTGATATAGTTTCAACTCAGGATGGTGTGTGCCTTAGAGGGGAATTTGCAGGTGACCCCATCTGGTTGCTGGCTTTGTCCTACTAAGAAAGATCGTGGTTTTGGAAAAGTACAATTCAAGGAGCCAAGCTGCAATGCATCTTGCAGATGGCACACACTGGAGTGAAGCAAACTGACTGAGAAACGATTAGCATTTTTGATGGTGGAGACCTCAAGATAACAAGATAAGGTCAGTCTGACTGTCACATACAACACTAAACTGCTAACAGAAGGCAATAAGACAGCTCACGCACAACTGTTATTTTTCCTGCAGCTGCTAACCATTTGGACAGGCTAAGTGGGGCAGGGCAGAAGTCTAATATATACTGTCAAGTGCATGACTGATCTTCGGCATAATCTTCTTCACCTCATCCATCAAGTTATCCTCCCAAGAAATAATAGGACTGAAATTACTTCCCCAGGAATGAATCATTGTCATGACACTCATTAAAAAGCCAATGGAATTCACGTTATGAATGGCACTGTCTTACAACTATAATGAAGAATGGTGTCAGGTGCGGTAATGTACAGTGTTTGCAATGGGCCGAAAAAAATGTTACAATGAAACACACCTAGGAGGCAACCCTGAGGTAAACAGTATGTTGTAAGACAGAATCTCATCATTCGTACTGAGTAATATGATGAACTACTACAGAGCTGTCAAATGAATGACTGCATTTCCAAAACAAATGATAAACTGAAAGACAGATGAGTGAAGGTTAAGGGGGAAAGATGCTTTGGAAAAACTCTCATTCAGCGATACCAAGGGTTGTTGTAACACATCGATAGGCATCTTACTTGTAAGCAGTCAATGAGGATTTTATTGAAACTGTCTGATACACAGGGCTCAAACATTATTCTATTTTTATTATTTATCAGACATCGTAATTAACTCACATTTTTAACTATATATATAACAAAGGCTTCCATTAATACTGTGTGTTTAACATGTAAAGAAAATATTAGGTACTTGCTTGGAGCAAACAGTAACATTATTGGCTATTAGTAATGTCAATTCACTGTTTTACAGCAATGTGTCCCACTCCCATAGTCTCCCTGCTCCCATAACCACTTCCATGTTTATATGGGCTGAGACAGATAGTGGCTGGAAATCAATCAGCAGGGCTTTATTTTCTTGAAATCACTTATTGATTTTTGTGGTGATTGCTTAGAAGCTGCCCATTAGTGTATACATTTAGTGTAACGACATTGGAGCTGCAGCGATGCAGAGGGGCAAATGGCTACTCAGGAGAGGAGTGTAGAAGTCATAATCAGAAAGTTTCACTCCCACAACTAATATTATCAAAAATGTTTAAAAAGGGTTGGTCCTGAACTAGTGTGGCTTCTTATCAAGGAATAAGATTCCTGCTCAGTGGCCTTAAACTGCTCCACAAGGGAGATTTATCCTGTAGTCTCAATATTTTCCTTCTCTGAGCTAATCGGAGAGAGTTCACTTGGCTGATTCATGGAATAAAGGGATTATCCTATGAGGCAAGGAGAGCCGGGTGGGGTTATGCTCATTGGCATTTAGATGGTTGAGAAATGATCTCTCAGTGAACACACAAATTTCTGAGGTGGCTTGACAGAATAATTGCTGAGAGGAAGTTTCCCCTCATGGGAGTTCTAGCATTAGAGAGCATAGTTTTAAATAAGAGGCTTCCATTTAAGACAAAGATGCGGAGGAAAGCCTTCTTTTAAGGAACTGTGCACCTCTGAAATTCTCTCCCACAGGAAACGGAGGAAGCTGAGTCACTGAATATGTTCAAAATTGAGATAAACAGATTTTTGATGAATAAGGGGTTTGTGGTTTGGAGAGGGGGTGGAGAGGTGCAGGCAGGAAAATAGATGTAAGGCCAAGATCAGGTCAGAAATGATCTTATCAAATGACAGAGTAGGCTCAAAGGTCCGAATGGCCTAATGCTGTTCCCATTTCTTTCAAGATGAGAGAGAAGGAAGATATTATTTACTAAATGTAGATTACCAAAGATCACCAACATGCCTGTATAATGTAGATTGTTGATGATTAAAGTGGATGTTAGAGAATACACTTTGGGAAGAGAAATGTGAGGCACCCAGTGGGAAAACTACCATGGTTTCAACCACTCAACGAATCTCCCTGCCTGAGATCAAACCAATTCAGTCAAATGTCTACTAACACTGTTAAAAAGACCATTAAAAAAAAACAAATACTGGAGTTTATTTCTGGAGGAACTGGACTGAAAGCAGAAAAGTTACATAAAACTTTCGTTAAACCATACCTGTAATGATATATTTGACTTGAACAGCTCTGTATTGTAAAAGACATATAAAAATGTGAAGTCACCATAGTCTCATTCATTAGCAAGATGACTGCTGGTGATTTTAACTGGATGGTCATCATACCAAAGGTGAGGGGTGGGCTTGAGAAGGTGGGACCTTCATAACGACAATAGCCAGTGCAGAAATTGAACCCACACTATTGGCAACACTCCAGATCACAAACCAGTTGGACAACCAACTGAGCTGACCATATGGGCAACATGTTGGCTCAGTAGTTAGCACTTCTCCCTCATAGCACCAGGGACCCAGGTTCGATTCCAGCCTTGGGCGATTTGCACATTATCCCTGTGTCTGTGAGGGTTTCCTCTGGGTGCTCCGGTTTCCTCCCACAGTCCAAACATGTGCAGGTTTAGGTGGATTGGCCATACTAAATTGCCCATAGTGTCCAGAGATGTGCAGGCAAGGTGGGTTAGCCTTGGGAAATGCAGGGATGGGATGGGTCTGGAGGGATGCTCTTCGGAGGGTCGGTGTGGACTTGATGGGTTGAATGGCCTGCTTCCACACTGTGGGGACTCTATGATTATTTCACAAAGGGAAAAAGTAATTCACTAGAATAATATTAGAACCTGAGCAGTTGTACCTAGTTTTGTAGCCACGGACTCTTTTCTCCAAATTAGTGACAATTGAGGGCTTGGTCTCATGGGCTTTTTAAAGTTAGCGTTAAGGCAAATATCATTTAAAAAACTTAAACATTGTTAAAATGTGATATGAAGTGAATGCCTTTTTCGGTCTTGCACTCATCAGGACCCACTCACAAGAAAGGAAATTCAGAAGGTGATGATACATTTTTACAGCAAGTGAAGAGGGTGCTGATTGGTTGGAACATGGTTGGTGTGAAGATGCAGCAGGAACTGTTAACTGTCAATCTTAGCTGATTAAACACAGACAAGGCAGGAAGACTGATTGGTCAGACGGTTGCCATGGAGAATGCAGCAGGGATTGTTAATTTCCAGAACTCTTCCTCCAATAAGAAAGGCGCAATGTGGGGACAAAATCCTACATAGAGCAGGGTTCAGTATTTGAAAATATGTAACTTTCAGATTGTCCAAATGAATCATGCGCACTGATAACCTTAAATTGTCTCTTTTTAGCAATACTCAATTTCTGCACTAACCAACAACTATTTATCGTGGAATCATTTGAGAGGGAGTCAGATAAGTCTGTGTCAGAATGTCATGGTGATAGGCTTTAGATCGTGTGGGATTAGATGAAATGAGGTTAAATCAGATAGCACAACAAGACGTTCATCTGCAGCATAAACACCAGAAAAGACTCAGTGACTGGTTCTTATGCTGTCTATAGCCTAGAATGTAAATTCTGCAACTTTCTATGCACTTGGTTAAGGTTTGATGGTGAACAGCAACTGTTTTAAACTGCAAAGCAGGTGACACCCAGAATGAATCACTGCTTTCACAAGAGAGGATGGGGTCGAAAGGGTGAAAAGAAACAGATGCTTTGAATATTAGTCACTGCAGCGATCAATACTGTACAAGTCTAACTTAATTCTGAAGCCAGAATCATAAAATATCTTTATTATTTCATTACATTGCATAGAAATGACATCCACATATAATTCAGTGTCTCTGAAAATGTTGCAGTGTGCAATTAAGTAGCAAGCTTTGTTGAAACAGGAGTATGACCTGTTCAAGCCATCCAGCCATCAGGCTCCTGTTAAATGAATACTAGCACGGAGACTAAGCCCAGGTAACAAGGCAATTTATTTGAATAAGATAATGCATCATAAGCCTAATTTCCTGCGCCAGATTTTATGTTGCGTGTGTCGAAGGATAGGATTCACAAAGCTTTCAATGTTTTCTATCTTGTGTGTGTTCAGTTGGATCTGTAAATATTGGTCTGCAATACAGATATCAGTTGCCTTCCAGCCCTGTCAACACATTGTTTACTCATCAAGACGTAAAAAAAATCACTGCTCTTTGTTACATAATGGCTCATGACCAGGAAACCAAACAAACCAAATGGCCAAGAGATCTCCTCAACCATTTTTCAATTCCCTCACGGAATATATGCATCGCTGGCTCAGCCAGCATTTATTTCCCCTTCCCTTGAGAAGGTGAGTTGCCTTCTTGCACTGTTGCAGTCCACGTACTGTAGGGTGACCCACAATGCCCTTTGGAAGGGACTGCCAGCATTATGACCCAGCGACCATGAAGGAACAGCAATATATTTCCAAGTCAGGACTGTGAGTGACTTGAAGGGGAACTTACAGGAGGTCTTGTTTCCATGTGGGTGGCACGGTGGCACAGTGGTTAGCACTGCTGCCTCACAGCGCCAGAGACCTGGGTTCAATTCCTGCCTCAGGCGACTGACTGTGTGGAGTTTGCACATTCTCGCCGTGTCTGCGTGGGTTTCCTTCGGGTGCTCCGGTTTCCTTCCACAGTCCAAAAATGTGCAGGTTAGGTGAATTGCCCGTAGTGTTGGGTGAAGGGGTAAATGTAGGGGAATGGGTCTGGGTGGGTTGCTCTTCGGCAGGTTGGTGTGGACTTGTTGGGTTGAAGGGCCTGTTTCTACACTGTAAGTAATCTAATCTAAAAAACATCTACTGCCCTTGTCCTTCTTGATGGAAGTGTTTGTGGGTTTGGAAGATGCTGTCTGAGGACCCTCAATAAACACCACTCTTCTGGTGTTATGATGGAAGGAAGGTCATTCATGAGGCAGCAGAAGATGGCTGGGCGTAGGACATTCATGTGAACCAATTTTTACAAGTCCTTGGACGTGAAGGTTACCCAAGAGACTGAAGCATTCCTGACTATGCTTGAGCGTTTCATGAAAGGGCTATCTCCTTCATGGGTTATCTACACCTTGGCAGGATGGAGAGGTTGGCATGATCCAACAGTTCCTAGGGCAATGCCATTGGGAGCTCCTTGTTCCTGGTAGGGCAATACAGTCATAGAGATCTACATGACACAAAAAGGCCTTTTGGCCTATCGCATCAAAACAACTATTCTAATCCCATTTCCAGCACTTCATATCAGGAACAGATACAACTCACTGTTTCAATATGAATAACACAAGAGAAATTTCTGCATTTCAATTGCCACAGATCTTAAACTCTGATTACGTGTTTCCACCTGACTCATGAATTTATTTTCAGTTTATCATGTAATCTGATCTAGAAAATGCAGAGATAGACATTATCAAAGATGACTAAAGTGAATGGACAAATTTAAATGTCGTTCGCTGTACCGAGATGGACTGCTGAAATTTAACCAAGTCACCAGTGGGTGACATGGTGGCTCAGCAGTTAGCACTGCTGCCCCCACAGCACCAGGAAGCTGGGTTCGATTCCAGCCTTGGGTGATAGTCTGATTAGATTAGATTCCCGACAGTGTGGAAACAGGCCTTTCAGCCCAACCAGTCCACACCGACCCTCCAAAGAGTAACCCATCCAGACCCATTTCCCTCTGACCAATTCACCTAACACAATGGGCAAGTTAGCATGGCCAATTCACCTGACCTGCACATCATTGGATTGTGGGAGGAAACCGGAGCACCTGGAGGAAACCCACACAGACACGGGGAGAATGTGCAAACTTCACACAGACAGTCACCCGAGGCTAGAATCAAACCCTAACCACTGAGCCACTATGCCGTCTGTGTGGAGTTTACACATTCTCCCTCTCCCTGTGTCTGTGTGGGCTTTTGCTGACAGTCCAATGTTGTGCAGGCTAGGCTCTGTTAAAGGGGGTGGGAAATAAAGTTGGCCTGTAGTGTGTAGGTTAGCCATGGTAAAACACAATGTGTGGTTATGCTCTTCAGAGGATCAGTGCAGATTCAATGGATCGGTCTTACTAAACCTGCAATCTATACCAACTTGGAAGAATAGGAACAGGAGAACCTTAAAGCTCCAAGTTGCACACCAGCCCCCACCATGTTCCATCATCTGGGTCAAAGTCCTAGAAGCTCATCCTCAGCCAGGAGAACGCAGTGGTTCAAGAAAGCAGCTTAGCACTACCTCTCAATGACAATTAAGAATGAGCAAGTCTTACACCCTGCAAATCATTTTTTTAAAAGAAATCTATCAACATCCTCAGGAATGTTTCAGGAAACCTTATTTGGTAGATAACAAATGAGGCAGATTGCCTTCCCTGAAAATGTTAGCTGTGCCAAGTCAGCTATCAACACCACAATTACCGAGAAGGGAAAAGAGGTTAGAATGTTAAACTGGCTTGACCTTTGTTGGACTGAAATGAAGCCAGTCACTGCAGTTGAGCAGTGGGCCCTCGTGATCGTGAGTAAGCTCTGAGTAAACAGGATTGGGAAGCAATCAGAGTTGACAGAATCAATCCTTAGGGTATAGGTTAGCTCGCTGACCTATACCCACGACAAGCAGACCAAACACAGCCAGAAACCCTAACCACCTTACCATACATCAAAGAAGTTTCAGAAATGACAGCCAGACTACTAAGACCCCTCGAAATCCTAGTAGCACACAAACCCACCAACACTCTCAAACAAAAACTAACAAACTTAAAAGACCCAGTACAACCCATGGACAAAACCAACATCATCTACAAAATTCCATGCAAGGACTGCCACAAACACTACGTAAGACAAACAGGAAGAAAGTTAGCCACCAGGATACACAAACACCAGCTAGCCACAAAAAGACACCACCCTCTCTCCCTCGTAGTCCTATACATGGATGAAGAAAACCACCATTTCGACTGGGACAGGCTAAGCAAAGACATGCCAGAGAATTCCTAGAGGCCTGGCACTCCAACCACAACGCCATAAACAAACACATAGATCTAGATACCATCTATCAACCCCTCAGAAAACGAACAGGAAATGACATCACCACACATCCCAGGAACCCTATCCAGGACAAACATATAAATAGAAAACAGGAGACAGCAGCTTTGCTTCACTTGGAGGTCACCACTGATGATGTTACCTAGCCAGGAAATGAAACCTCTGGATATCAAACCTACAGCTCAGCGAGCAAACCTACACCCTAAACCTCAACCTGAACTACAAACCTTCACAAACCTTACAGAATCAATCCTCAGTGGACAGTCCAACATTGGGTCAAACCCAGCAGGAACATGCAATCTGCTTCAGAGTCCTGGAATTCTGGATAGAAGGATGTAGGAGAGGATTAAGAAAGCTTCTGGTCCTAAGGTCTCCTGAAAGACAGAAAATGAGGTCCATTCACTGAACCTTGGAAGTGATTGGTAAGTTGGGTAAAGGACTGAACCGAACTGTACACAATGGGGAATGGTGTCACTGGAGAAACCCTTGGTGGCATTCCAGATCTTTCTGCTGTGGAGGAGCCCGGCAGTGAGTGCCCAAACATGGTCACTGACTGTTATGTCAGTGGTAAACTGGGATTGAACTCCTTGATGAATTAACCCCCAAGTCACTGTTTCCTTTTTAATCATTTCTTTCAGTGCGGATTCGATGGGTCGGTCTTACTAAACTTGCAATCTATACTAACTGGGAAGAATGGGAACATGAGCACCTTAAAGCACCAAGTCGCACACCAGCCAATTTATTGATTACTTATTGACCAAATAGCTACACATCTCAGTACCACTTGTTCACTGTTTTAAACAAAAATTAACTAACCTGTTATAATTAAAAGGTGCTATGGATCAGGCCAGAACGCTTCAACATACTTTGAAAAGGTAGCCCAGATCTTACCTTTTTCTGATGTTAAAGGTAGATGTGAAGTGGATACTGCAGGAGTGATGTAGCTGGTCAAACCACCCGGCTTTAAGCAAAACAGAATTTATTTAAACACAACAGTTGAAACACGAACGAAAGAAAGCAGAATTTAGAATAATCTAACTGCTGGAAATTTTAACCAATCCAACACAGTAACTCTTACTAATTAACTGTTCCAATACAGTAACATCCCATAAACACAACCCTTGGTAAAAAGGTAAATTCAAACACAGATTCTTACAGGCAGGAGGGAACCACATCCAGAGAGAGATTTCAGAAGAAAGTCAAAGGAATTTGTTACTGAAGCTTGCAACTCCCCTGGACTCTCACATCTTGTGACTGCTACTGCTAAAAACAAACTAGAAAACAAAACTGAACTAGGAGAACTGGCCACTCCCTTTCCATTGCTCAACTAGACTCTTCAGCAACTCTGCCTTTACCACCTCTCTTCAAAAAAACCAAGTGATATCATCATCACTAAGGCAACAGTTCTGGGCTAGTTTGAGATTTGAACCTGAAACTTTTTGCAGAGTAACATGCCTCAAAGCAAGAAGCATAATGACTTTTTTTAATACTCAATTTGTTCAGACATATTATGACACATCTCCAGAGCCCATGGGGAATGCACGTAGACCTCCTGGCCCCAAGGTAAGATGCTACCTGCGTGCTGTAAGACCCTCTTAAATTCTATCATAATCAGCCAGATTTTTGACCACAGGATCCTTCACATATAATGTGTTACATGCTTTGTAGCAATAATCATAGATATTGAAAATCAACCTGCTCATGTGTTTTATGATACATGTCTGGAGCAAGTGGGACTTGAACCCAGACCTTGTGGCTCAGGGTAGGGAAAGTATCACTGCACCACGTGGCCCTGAGTCATAAGGAGCAAAACCATAGGGCTGGTGTGAAATTTGAACCCTGTATCCTTCGCATCTCCTTGACAATACCTCTACCAATCAGGGTCTACTTGCCAACCATTCAGCACTTTCCTTTCACAAGCAGCATCATTGATAGTTTTCCCTTTGAATTTGTACTCTTGTGAATAGTCCTGATGAATGCAAACCGAAGATCTTCAACAAACCATGTCCTGTTCAGCATTACTCAAGTTGTGCATTACCAAATGATTATT
Organism: Chiloscyllium plagiosum; assembly: GCF_004010195.1. Lineage (NCBI taxonomy): Eukaryota > Metazoa > Chordata > Chondrichthyes > Orectolobiformes > Hemiscylliidae > Chiloscyllium > Chiloscyllium plagiosum. Next base: position 41,627,526 of record NC_057739.1, read on the forward strand.
TGTGAAGAGAATATCTATGTTATAGGTACACATGTCTCTCGTAGAAAGAAATGATTTGCATTTATATCGCACCTTACATGACCCCAGAGTGACCCAGGCACTTGATTGCCAATGAAGTACCTTTGAAGTCATGAAATAGTAAATGATGCATTCAATTTGCATGCAGTAAGCTTTCAAAAATATGATGTAATGAAAATGAGATTATTCATTTTACTGACGTTGATTGAAGGATAAATTATTGCTATATTTTTGGGGAGAACACCCCCTCTACTTTGAGATGATGCTGTTGGATCCTGTTAAAAACACAGCTAGAGTCCTGGGTTAATGGCTCACCACAAGACAGTCTCTAGTGACAGTACAGCACTTCCTCGGCTCTACGCTTGAGTGTCAGACTGGAATTATCACAGAATTATTACAGTGCAGGAGGAGGCCATTTGGCCCATCATGCCTGCACTAGCTCTATGATCTATTCCAGCTCCATTATCTGGTCCCAATCCCATGCCTTTTCTCTACATCTCTGCACACCACTACTGTCTTAAAAAAGGTCAACACTCTCTAGATTGCCTCAATTGAATCTACCTTCCCCATATTTCGGGGATTCCACACCCTAACTACTTGCTGTGTGAAAGTGTTTTTTTCCTTCTGTCAGCCCTGCTTCATTTGCACATCACTATTCTATAGTAAAATTCGAAAGAACTGCAGATGCCATAAATCCGAAACAAAAAGCAAAAGTTGCTGGAAAAGTTCGGCAGCAGCTGGTCTGACAGCAGCTATGAAGAAAAATCAGACCAAAATGTTAACTCTGATGTGTTCTTCATAGATGCTGTCAGACCTGTTGAGCTTTTCAAGCAACATATTCTACAGTATTGAATGGCTAATGACGAGACAGCTAAAATACCAAAAGGCAATGCATTGCAACTTAAACAAATAAAAGTTATGAAAGGATCACTTAGTTCATTCGGCCAGCAATTCTATCCATAGATCATCTGCAATATTACCCTTAGCTCTATATATTCACCTCTTTTATGTGACCAGCAGAGCTTTCATCTTCCCTCACATTACCTCTCACCTTCCATCTTTCAGATTCTGTTCCAATGCTCATGTCTCAAGAACAGGAACAAGTGCCTCCATCTCATTCTATCCGAATATAGTCCCTCCCCTTCCCAGTATTCATATTTATCCAGATTGATTCTCTCGTGTTTTTGTCCATTCCGTATGTCCGGCTCCTCTAGGGGAAAGCATTGGAGGGTTCAGACGGAACTGTAACTGGGCATCCTTCTCATTCAATAACAACAGAAGTTGAAGAAACTCGGGCCTCGAAACCTGTAAAACCTTTGCATGAGACAAAATGGCCCAACTCGTGGATATTTTTGAGTCAGTCTGTTCAAAAATGTGGTGCTGTGCCTCAGGTGTCCTGGCTCAGAGATAGGGACACTGCCACAATACCCCATTGTGGACTGGCCATTTGTACTTCAGAACCAAGCTGCAGTATGACCTCTGTCTCCATTTCCAAGTGTTACTGCTTTGCTTTTCCTGGTTGTACCCCGAGAAGGCCTTGCAAAGATATTGAATGTTTTAAATCATTACACCCTCCTCTTTCTGCAAAAGCCAAAGACAGCTGTTATGGACCAGACTAGACCACCTCAAAATATTTTAATAAGGTAGACTAAACCCTAACTTTTTCTTATTTTAAAGGTAAATGCGAGGTACTGCATTCCAAATGCAATTTGCTTGGTCAAACTACTCAATGTTAAGCAAAACTCAATTATTCACACACTGTAGTTAAAACACAACAAAAGAAAGAGGAGCTGGGATCAATTTAACTCTATTGGAAAATTTAACAGAATAAAGATTATTTTAATACTGAACAACAACTGTTCCAATATTCAATATCCTATAAATGCAGCTTTGGCAAAAGGTAAGTTCAGAAAATAGATTTATCCCACATGCAATCCAGCAGCGCAGAAAGAGAACTCCAGCTTATGGCTTTAATTGAGAGAGAGGGAAAAAAGCAGCTTTCACTTCTTCAAAACCCCAACAGTTACTGCTGAAAGTTCAACTGAAAATCCCTGGTTCTGTAGGTGGGAGCTTGACTACACCCACTCAGGCTGCTTTTATTGTTCCAGCTTTAAACAAATACCCAAGGCTTCACAAGTTGTTTATCTTCTCATAGACTGCTTGGTGCCTGTCCCCCAGTCTCTCTCTAAAAGGAACCAGAACAAAACACACCTCTTAAAGCTATAGCATCATCATACAGCTTTGTCTTCTTATGTCTAACTGAACAAAATGTTAGCTGTTAATCTCACCACAAATACCATACTGCTGCACATACAACCCAACCTTACATATAGGCTACCTCTCATAACTGTGGCCAGGGTATCTCCACCACCACAAGTAGGAATGAGTAAATGAGCCTTTAAACCTGAGTTATTAGTTCCATCTACATCACAAACTGTATCAACATTCTGCTTGGAAGAGACCCACATTTACAGGAACTTTATAAAGTCTTGAATAAAAACAGAAAATTCTCAACAGGTCAGGCAGCAGTTTAACATTGCAGATCAATGATCTTTTTCCAGAACTGTCCTAGAACATAGAACATAGAACAATACAGCACAGTACAGGCCCTTCGGCCCTCGATGTTGCGCCGATCCAAGCCCACCTAACCTACACTAGCCCACTATCCTCCATATGCCTATCCAATGCCCGCTTAAATGCCCATAATGAGGGAGAGTCCACCACTGCTACTGGCAGGGCATTCCATGAACTCACGACTCGCTGAGTAAAGAACCTACCCCTAACATCTGTCCTATACCTACCACCCCTTAATTTAAAGCTATGCACCCTTGTAATAGCTGACTCCATACGTGGAAAAAGATTCTCACTGTCGACCCTATCTAAACCCCTAATCATCTTATACACCTCTATCAAGTCACCCCTAAACCTTCTTTTCTCCAATGAAAACAACCCCAAGTGCCTCAGCCTTTCCTCATACGACCTTTCTACCATACCAGGCAACATCCTGGTAAACCTCCTCTGCACCCGTTCCAGTGCCTCCACATCCTTCCTATAGTATGGCGACCAAAACTGCACACAATACTCCAGATGTGGCCGCACCAGAGTCCTGATAAAAGGTCATCAGCCTGAATTGCTAACCCTGTTTCTCTCTCCATAGGTGCTGCCAGATCTGCTGAGTATTTCTGGAATTTTCTGTTGTTGATAATCTAATTTAAGATAATCAATCAAACTGTAAGTAACATGCTGCACTTACACTTGCTAGTGCACACTCATAAGCAAGGACCCATTCTCTGTAAACAATCGAAACATGTTCAGGCCTTGTAGCTTTCTTGAAGCACCTGGGAGCTTGCGTTCCTGTAAGGCTCTGTGCTCTGAAGAAAGCAGATGTCTTAGTCAATCAGAGCCGATGTGCCAACCAATCAGCACCTTTTTCATCTAGTACTCTAACCTGTAGCCATTGTTTGAAATTTGACATTCTTGCAGATGTCCTGAGATGTGAAAGATGGAAAGCTCTGATAGCATCTCTCTTTTCAGCAATATCCCAGTTTGATTTTTACTTCAGATTTCCAGTCTCTGAAAGAATTTTGCTTTTGTATTACAAATTTTTCATTGGGGTGCTGGGAGTCTTCTAAAAATGAAGGAGTTGTTCCAAGTCTTTCAATGACTCACCTTTAAATATGCATGAGATCTAAATTGAAACACTCTGGTATAATATGCTGTACATGGTTCCATCAGTAACGCAACAGTCATTTTAAAACATTCCTACTTGCATCCCACACTGGAGCACAAGTTCCTCAAAGTATATGACAGCCCTCGCTACATATTTTCATTAATAGTTCCTTGCTTTCTCTTGTCATCCATCAGGCATTTTCCCCCTAATTTTGAGCTATATTTCTCCTGCTAGATGATAGCTGGGGCTCTTGCACAGGGACCGGTCCTTCCTACATTACCCTTGTGTTGAAGCTACAAATTTCCCCAACTTGTAGAGCCTTAATCGCACTAAATTACCAACAAGATTAAAATTTGACGTCTCTAAACCAAATAAATGCACATTGTAAAGTATCTCTACTAACAGCTTAATAGGCATATACAATCAATAAATACATAGAATCATAGTGATATACAGCACAGAAACAGACCCTTCGATCCAACTCGTCCATTCTGACCAGATATCCTTAATTAATCCAGGCCCATTTGCCAGCATTTGGCCCATATCCCTCTAAGTCCTTCCTATTCATGTACCTATCCTGATGCCTTTATCAATGTTGTTATTGTACCAGCCTCCACCACTTCCCCAGCAGCTCATTCCATTCATGCATCATCCTCTGCAGGAAAAAGCTGCCCCCTAGGTCCCTTTTAAATCTTTCCTCTCACCCTAAACCTTTGCCCTCTAGTTCTGGGCACCCCCACGCGGGGGAAAAGACCTTATCTGTTTACCCTATCCATGCATTGAAAATTTTTTTTTTCAAAATCAAAAATTTGAAACCAAAATAGACCCAACTTTGAATTGTCACTTATTTTTTTCTCTCATCTTTATTAATTTTCCTCCTGATATCGCAGGTGCTTGTATGAACAGGTGCTGGGATTAGCATTTGATCGCTCAATAATGACACAGCTCTTACTTTTACTGACTTCATTTCATTCGGCTTTTCCATATTATTGCGTCCCACCGGGAAAGGCTGGAGCTAGCAAATGACATGTTAAGGCAAAAACAGGAATTGCTGGAGGCACTCAACAGGTCTGCATGGGGAGATGAGACCTAGTGGTATGATCGCTGGGCAGTAAATTCCGAGAACCAGCTAATGACCTGGCCACAGCAGATAGTGGAGTTTGAATTCAATAAAAATCTGGAATTAAGTATGGAATGATGACCATGTCTCTATTGCCAATTTTCAGCTAATCCCATCTAATCCTCTTTCGGAAGGAAACTGCCATTCCTACCTGGTTTGGCCTACATCTGACTCCAGGAGGCTGGAGGAACACAGCAAGCCAGGCAGCATCAGGAGGTGGAGAAATCAACATTTCTTCAGGTCCTGAAGAAGGCTTATACCCAAAATGCTGACTTCTCCACCTGCTGATGTTGCCTGGTTTGCTATGTTCTTCCAGCCTCCTGCCTATCTACTTTCGATTCCAGCATCTGCAGTTTTTCTTGTCTCTATACAACATGACCAGACCCACAGCAAAGTGGTTGACTCTTAACTGTGCTATGAGCAATTAAGGATGGGCAAGAAATCACTGGTAGTACCTATCAGACAAAGATGACTCTCAAGTTCAATAATCTATAGGTGGCTGCACAGACCAACGTGGCTACTGCAGGCTGTGTTACACTTGGGGCAATAAATGCTGGTCTAGTCAGTGACACCCTCATCCTGTGAATGAACAAAAAAAAAATTGGGAGAGAAAGTAGAGTTAATGTTTCAGGTCCAGTGACCCTTCTTCGAAATGAACGTAATTTCAGTTGTGTGGACAGACTGGAGAAGTTTCCTTTGGGGATGAGAAGGCTGATGGGAGATTTGATCGAAGTGTTCAAAATCAAGAGGAGTCTGAACAGAGTGGATAGTGAGAAACTGTTCCTATTGATGGAAGGATTGAGTGAGAGGGCACAGATTCAAGGTAAGTGGCAAAACAGACCTGAGGAGTACCATCTCCACACAGCGAGTGGTTAAGATCCTGTATACTTGGTGCGAGGTTTGCAGAGACAGGTTCATTCTGGATACTGAAGAGGGAACTGGGTTACCTGGTCATGGGAACAATGTGTGGGGGATAGCACCAGGTGAAATATTCAGCTGGAGACCTATGCAGATATGAAGGCGACATGGCCTCTTCCTGTGCTGTAACAATTCCATGGGTGGAATCTTCCCAGTCCCTGGATGATGTGGACATTGGGGAGAACATTGCAAGTTTGGAAGTGAGGGTTTTCTCGATGTCGAGAGCAAAGGTCCCATTTTCTAACCGAGTGTAGAACGGTAAGATGAGATTCTCACCAGTGAGTCACCAGTGCATACATTAGCATTGAATTATTATGCCATCTCTCCCCATCGATAGAGTTTCACATTCTCCCACTTGCTGGATGGAAACTGGACAGTGACAATCCCTGATATGAAATCGGAGTGGGTACCTGGTGACCCCTGTTCACTGCCCGCTCCCCTATCAGTCACCAACATCTCAGGGCACACTCTGTGGGCAGTGACCACGCACACCCCACTGTCCACCACAACCTCCAGATCCTCAATCGCAAAGTGTGGTGCCAATTACCCTCTGCCCAACATGCCCGAGGCAAATAAAACAAACCATGCAGGGCAGCTGCGGATGGTAAGCGTTGACCCAGATGCGTGGCTGAGCTTTACAGAGGGCACCAGTGCCAGGAACTGCAGGAGGTCTTAGCAGTGGGCAACACTTCCAGCTGCAGTGAGTAGGGGAACAGGACAATCAGGGCACCATCAGGACGTGGTGCGTAGGATACAATTATAACATTTAAAAGACACTTGAACTGTTACATGAATAGGAAAGGTTTAAAGGAATATGGGCCAAATGCAGGCAAGTGGGACTAGTTTAATTTGGGAACATGGGCGGCATGGACATGTTGGACCAAAGGGTCTGTTTCCATGCTGTATGACTCTATGACTGTATAACAATGAGGTGGACTAGGGAAGATAATGCAGGAAACACCACGGGGGCTCCTGAAGAGAATCGCTCCATGGAGCTCACCAAAAATAACACTGAGACAAGTTCTGGCAAGATTCGACATGGTGATTCTGTGAAATAGGTTGCTGACCCCTGACCTGGAGATACTGGGGAGAACGTTGTGAGTTTGGAAGTGAGGAGTTACTCGATGCCGAGAGCAAAAGTCCCATTTTCTAACCGAGGGTGGAACGGTAAGATGAGAGTCTCACCAGTTGCAGTTTTAAGTTGCAAAGTGGGGTGTAGGGTTATGGTGGGGGTAGGGGAAGGGCTAAAGCCGATCCTGTCCCAGTCACCCAAACAAGTATATTCATTTTCCATTGAATATACACTAGTCTTACAATGATCGTAAATGGAAACTATTTATTTACCCATCACTAGCTAATGGGAACCAAACTATTTTATCAATCTTGCAGCTACCCCAGCTGACTCAGCCAAGGTCAGCAATCAAACCCAGGACTAGAAGGAGACACTGGGAGATTAATTTCCCACACAGCCACACGGGATGCCATGACCTACTTTCTAACCAATACATTTCGGCAAATTCAGTACCAACTCCATTGACTAGTTTGCTGATGCCACCACCTGTGAAGGGGATGAGTGCACACTCAATCCAGGGCCACAGGTTTACAGAGAAGCACACTGACATCCAGTTAGGAGCAGCCATTCAGCGTGTTGAGCCTACACCAGCATTCACCAGCATCATCGGCCTGAGTTGATTGTGGCCTCAGCTCCCAATTACCACCCATTCCTGGTAGTTTCGAGACTAACAAGGGAATAAATCTATCTTAGGCTTAAAGATGGTCAATAACCCTGCCTCCATGCTCTCTGAAAAAGCAAGTTCCCTGTGTCTCTTTGTCTCATTCAAAAGAGACATAGAGACATTGAGTCATAGAGATGTACAGCCCTTTGGTCCAACTCATCCATGCCGACCAGATTTTCCAACCTAATCTAGTCCCATTTGCCAGCACTTGGCCCATATCCCTCTAAACCTTCCTATTCAGTCCGGTTGGCATGGACGGGTTGGGACCAAAGAGTCTGTTTCCATGCTGTACATCTCTATGACTCTAGTACTCTATGAAATGTTGCAATTGCACCAGCCTCCACTGCTTCCTCTGGCAACACGCACCATCCTCTGCATGAAAAGGTTGCCCTTTAGATCTCTTTTATATTTTTCCCCTCTCACCCTAAACCTATGCCCTCTTGCCCTCTAGTTCTGGACTCCCCCACCCCAGGGAAGAGACTTTGTATGTTTACCGTATCCATGCCCCTCATGATTTTATAAACCACTATGAGATCACCCCTCAGCCTTCGATGCTCCAGGGAAAATAGCGCCAGCTTATTCAACCCGTCTCTACAGTTCAAATCTTCCAACCCTGGCAACATCCTTGTAAATCTATTTCAAATTTCCCAACATCTTTCTGAAAGGAAGGAGACCATAATTGCAAACAATATTCCAAAAGTGGCCTAACCAACATCCTATACAGCCACAATATGACCTCCCAACTCCTATACTCAATGCTCTGACCAATAAAGGAAAGTATACCAAACGCCTTCTTCACTATCCTATCTACCCTTGACTCCACTTTCAAGGGTCTCTGACAATATAACACTCCTGTGACACCATTCTGGAGCATAAGCCTACTGTATTTGCTCAAATCTCTGCATTGAATCTGGAACCCATGACTTTGTGCCTCAGAGATATCAGCACAAGCCAGAGTCATGGAGTCATAGAGATGTACAGCATGGAAACAGGCCCTCTGGTCCAACCCGTCCATGCCGACCAGATTCCCAACCTAATCTAGGCCCATTTGTCAGCACTTGGCCCATGTCCCTCTAAACCCTTCCTATTCATGTACCCATCCAGATGCCTTTTAAATGTTCTAATTGTACCAGCCTCCACCACTTCCTCTGTCCGCTCATTCCATACACACTCCACCCTCTGCGTGAAAGAGTTGCCCCTTAGGTCTCTTTTCGATCTTTCCTCTCTCACCCTAAACCTATGCCCCTCTAGTTCTGGACTCCTCCACCCCAGGGAAAAGACCTTGTCTATTTATCCTATCCACTCCCCTCATGATTTTATAAACCACTATCAGGTCACCCCAGAGCTAACCCTCTCCATCAGTAATAAAGGCAAGTGCTGTCAAACCGTGCATCCACTGGCTCAATACCTACTGAAACCACTTGAGTCATTCTACTGTTGAATGAAAAGAACCATATCCATCCTGTGTTCTAATCTGTATGGCTCAGCAACACTATCACCAAAGGCATCAGTAGAGCTATATCTTCCTTATATAATACCTGTAAATGTAACTGAGCATCCCAAGGCCCTTCAAGCAATGGGCAGACACAAGAGGATGTTACAGTAGCACATTAAAAAGCATGGTCAAAGATGTGGGTTTCAAGAAGAGAGGGCAGAGGGGAGAGTTATAGGGAAGGAACTCCAAAACTTAGAAACTTAAAATTCACGGCGCCTGTTGCAGTTCACTCAGTGAGTCTCTCCCATTCTTACCACCTGCTCCTGGTGTCTGTTGGAAGGACTTAGTAGGTTTTGAATTAACTTATTTGGTTACGTTATGAACACACCTCTCTTGGCTGTCAAGCAATGGCGTGGAAATCAAACCTGGGGCTACTGGCTCAGAGCAAGGGATCCTACCCAAAACATTGCACAGCTAAGCCCTAATGTTGGCCAGGAGAGACACACAAGTGCATAAAGATAGGTTTCAGAGGGTTGTAGGACTGGAGAAGATTAAATAAATTGGTGGGCACATAAGGATTTAAGCACACAGATGCGTATTTTATATTTACAAGTTGAAATGAGAACTGTAAAAGTTGGGTTGATACACTGCATAATGGGGACAGGATAGCATAGTGGCATTATCACTTAGACCATTGATCCTGGGTTCAAATCCTGCCATGGCAGATGGTGGAATTTGAGTTTGATACAAATTTGGAATTAGGAGGCCAATGACAATTGTAAATCTGTTGCTAATGGTTTTTTTTTGGGGGGGGGAGAACCATCTGGTTCACTAATGTCCTTCTGGGGAGGAAACAACCATCCTTCACTGGTCTGGCCCATGTGTGACTTCAGACCCACAGTGACTCTCAACTGCCCTCTGGACAATAAATACTGGCCCACGTCCTGAGAATGAGTATTTCAAAATCAAATTCTGTCAGAAATTAGATGTGCACTTACAGTGCCAAAGTGGAAATTGGGGTTGGAACCTGTTTAATATGTCGGTGCAGGGGTTTAATGGGGCTGAAGGGCCTTTTTCTGGGCTGTACACCTCTATGACTCAAAAAGTATTCATGATGATTCATTTTGCAGCATTTCCATGGTAATGAAGCGACTGTTCTAGTGGGCACATTAAGGGAACGTGAACAATTCTAAAGCCAAGTGGCAGAGAAGTGTGGACTGAGATTGGCATTACAAAAATAAAACAGTTTTAAAAGTAGCAGTTGGCAACAGTGACTGCTATTCATAAACATTTCTTTGGCTGTAAACTACTTCTGAGATTTAGAAATGGAATGTTTTCTGTTGTCAACACTGCTCCCAGTAATGAGGTGGGTCAGATTGGTCTCCAGCCCTGCTGAGCATTGCCAGCACTTATTTCAACATAGAACAGTACAGCACAGCACAGGCCCTTCAGCCCTCGATGTTGTGCCAGCCTTTTATCCTACTCGAAGATCAAACTAACTAATATATCCTACACTTTACTATCATCCATGTGCCTATCTATGAGTCACTTAAATGCTCTTAATGCATCTGACTCGCCTACCACCGCTGGCAGTGCATTCCACACACTCACCGCTCTCTGTATAAAGAACCGACCTCTGACATTCCCCCCTAAATCTTCCTCCAATTGCTATAAAATTATGCCCCCTCCTGTTAGCCATTTCCACCCTGGGAAAATGTCTCTGGCTATCCACTCTGTCTGTGCCTCTCATCATATTATTGTTTTTTTTTTAATTCAGATCTTCAGCATCTGCAACATTTTGCTTCTATGCTCTCGTTAATCTCTCTGTCCATCGAACCTGTCTCGACTTCAGTCAAACTAAAATTATAATAAGGACAGAGTGGGGTGCAGAGAGGGCAAGAGAGAAGGGTGATGGGGAAGCACAAAGGAGGACACAAATTAGCCTCATAAGAGGGTTTATTTGAACAATCCACACTGCATCTCCAGCATCTATTATTTGATTCCAACAGGCAATGTAGAGCTGAGGAAACAGCAACATTCAAACATTAATAAGTTTGCAGACGACACCAAAATTGGAGGTGTAGTGGACAGCGAAGAGGGTTACCTCAAATTACAA
>NC_057739.1:41638655-41668767 GCF_004010195.1 Chiloscyllium plagiosum
TTCTGGTCTCCTTCCTATCGGAAAGATGTTGTGAAACTTGAAAGGGTTCAGAAAAGATTTACAAGGATGTTGCCAGGGTTGGAGGATCTGAGCTACAGGGAGAGGCTGAACAGGTTGGGGCTATTTTCCCTGGAGCTTCGGAGGCTGAGGGGTGACCTTATAGAGGTTTACAAAATTATGAGGGGCATGGATAGGATAAATAGACAGAGTCTTTTCCCTGGGGTTGGGAAGTCCCGAACTAGAGAACATAGGTTTAGGGTGAGAGGGGAAAGATATAAAAGAGACCTAAGGGGCAACATTTTCACGCAGTGGTTGGTACGTGTATGGAATGGGCTGCCAGAGGATGTGGTAGAGGCTGGTACAATTGCAACATTTAAGAGGCATTTGGATGGGTATATGAATAGAAAGGGTTTGGAGGGATATGGGCTGGGTGCTGGCAGGTGGGACTAGATTGGGTTGGGATAACTGGTTGGCATGGATGGGTTGAACCGAAGGGTCTGTTTCTATGCTGTACATCTCTATGACTCTAAACACCAGAATAAAATGGTGGAAGCTGTTACGAAGCATCTGGGCACCAAGCTCAAGCAGTTCAACAGATGTTGCTGGGGTTGGATGGTTTGAGCCATAGGGAGAGGCTGGATAGGCTGGGGCTGTTTTCCTTGGAGCATCAGAGGCTGAGGGGTGACCTTCTAGAGGTGTATAAAATCATCAGGGGCATGGATAGGATAAATAGATAAGGTCTTTTTCTCAGGAGTCCAAAACAAGAGGATAGAGGTTTAAGGTGAGGGGGTAAGATTTAAAAGGGACCTGAGGGCAACTTTTTCACACAGAGGGTGATGGGTTTGTGAAATGAGCTGCCAGAGGAAGTGGTAGAGGCTGGTACAGTTACATTTAAAGGATATTTAGATAGGTATGTGAACAGTAAATGTTTAGAGTGCTATGGGCCAAATGCAGGCAAGTGGAGCTAGCTCAAGTTTAGGAAACCTGGTTGGCATAGAGGAGATGGGCTGAAGGGCTTGTTTCTCTGCTGTATGACACTACGGCAGTTATGGATGGTCTGGAAGCTGCTGATTATTGTAGTGATGCCCATATCCCAAAGATTAAAGAGAGAGGAAGGAAGGGTTGGGCAACAGCAGTAAGTGCATTTGAAGATGCATGTTAGATGGTGCTGGATATGGTTGGCTCCTTGCGAGCCCCTGTGTGCAGACCTAAGTTTCCTATGATCATTCTACACTCTTCAAACTTAACAGCATGCTTTTACCAGTGTTTTTGTTTTTGCCGCTGTTATCTATTACCCTGTATTTACTTATCTATACTACTCAACTGTGTGATCTGCCTGTATTGCTCGCAAGACAAAACTTTTCACTGTGCCTCGGTACACATGACAATAAATTCAATTCAATTCTTTGCAAACACTCACCAAGGCTCTTCTCACAGCGCCTTCCAATCCGATGACCAACACCACCTACCAGGACAAGGAGATGCATGACCACAACACCACCTCTGAGCCACACACCATTCTGACCATGAGACTATATCACTTTCCCTTCATTGTCACAGAGTCAAAATTTTGGAACTACCTCCCTACCAGCTCTGTGGAAGTGCCTACAACCATAGATTGCAGGGTCATTATGAATTGGTATAAATTCTGTCTCAAAAGCAACACACGTCCTTGCAAGTGAAGAAACCAGCAAGCTCAGTAGGTTGAGAGACAGCCTTTTTTCATGTATTAGAGTGGGACTTGAATGTATAAACTGCTGAGTCAGAGGCAGGAGCATAATCATCTCCCTTTACCTCACACCTCCAATACTTAGGGCAAGTGTGACAACTTTTAAATGCCCAGTTCTGCAAAGAGGGAAGATAAAAGAGGACCAATTTTCAGATCAGAAATGACCCCGAGGGGGCAGGTATCCTATCACCAAGTCACCTTTTATTTACACGTGCATAGTACATGGACTCTGACCTTTTTTTAAAATGCATTCATAGGATGAGGGGGTCACTGGTTGGGCTGGCATTTATTGCCCATCCCTAATTGCCCAGAGGTCAGTTAAGAGTCATTCACATTGCTGTGGGTCTGGAGTCATGTGGAGGCTAGACCAGGTAAGGATGGCAGTTTCCTTCCCTAAAGTTCACTAAGTGAACCAGATGGGGTTTTCCCAACAATTGGTCACCATTAGACTCCCAATGCCAGATTTGCATTGAATTCAAATTCTACTGTCTGCTGTGGCAGGTTTTAAACCCAGGTCCCCAGAACGCTACCTGGGTGTCATGATTGACAGCCCAGTGATAATGTCACCACGCCATCACCTCCCCAATGGAATGCTCAGAGGCAGTCCCTCGAATGAGAAGATGCTAAATCTCCTGTTGATAATTATTTTTCCTGTCCCTGAAGTGAGGAGATTCAGAATCCCTGTTTATATATATTTTTCCCCATTATGCGCGTATAGGTGTAGAACACAGTGAAGAAACATCAAGTGTAGAAATCATATTCCACACCAGGAAGGAAAAAAGACACCAAAGTGGCCAGTGACAAGCAGAGCCCATCTTTTAGGGGAAATGCCTACGTGATCGAAAAAGTGAAGGGGAGGGTAGGGATTAAATCAAAATGGAATCGGAACGGGAAATAAAACACTCCACGTACCACGGTGCCCATCTCTCCGTGAAAACTTCAAGGGCGTTGGTGGACACCGCATGCTCCTTCTCCAGGGACACCCAGACTCTAACATAACCGCGGAAGAGGGGCTGGCAGTCGGCCCTAATGAACCCCTCCACGGCCCACTGCCTGGACCTGTTTATGGCCAGTTTGGCCAGGCCCAGGAGCAGACCCATGAGGAGGTCCTCTGACCTACTCTCCTCCCTCCGCACCAGGTGCCCAAAGATCAGGAGTGTGGGGCTGAAGTGCAACCAATAACATAAAAGAAGATATTTAAGGAAAACAAAAAGTGAGTGCAGTTACTCAGATCCAACATATACATGATCCACAAACTCCACAACACAACAGAACAAGCAGTTGGGCCGGGAGATCTCCTGTTTATTTTTGTTTTACTTTTTATTTTCTTTTTGCCTTTTTTTTCTTTTTTCTTGTAACAGGATGTCTGACACACCTATTTATTTTTAAAAACATTTTCCCCCACACTACTGCTGCGAGGTAGTGCTTATTTTTCCCTAGCACCCATGTCGTGTGTAAGTGTAGTTGTAGGACACAATGAAGAACAACAAGTGCGTAAATGTCTATTTATATTACATCACCAGGAAGAAAGGGAACACCCAAGTAGCCAGTTACAAGCAGTGCCCTTCTCGACAAAGGGCAATGCTGCATGATCAAAAAGTGAAGGGGAGGGCAGGGATTAAATGAAAATAGAGCTGGAGGGGGAAATACAACACTCCACTCCCTGCAGTACCCACCTTTCCCTGAAAATCCCAAGGGTGCTGGTGGACACCACGTGCTCCTTCTCCAGAGACACCCGGGCTCTAACATAACGGCGGAAGGGGGCAGGCAATCAGCCCTAATGACCCTCTCCACACCCCGTTACCTGGACCTGTTTATGGTCAGCTTAGCCAGGCCCAGGAGCAGACCCACGAGGAGGTCCTCAGACCTACCCTCCCCCCTCCTCACCGGGTGCTTGAAGATCAGGAGCGTGCAACTGAAGTGCAACCAAAAACAGAGGAGAAGGTTTTTAAGAAAATCAAAAAGGGAGTGCAAATGCCCACACACAATGTATACATGATCCACAGACTCCACAGTACCACAGAACAAGCCGTTGGGCAGGAGATCTCCTGTTTACTTTTTTGTTCTTTTCATTTTATATAAAGCCCTCACACTACCCTAACCACAGTAGTGCTTGTATTTTCCCTTGCACCTATGGTGTGTGTGTGTGTGTGTGTGTGTGTGTGTGTGTATATAGGTGTGAGACACAGTGAAAGACACAAGGTGTACAAATCTTCATTCACATTCCACCACCAGGAAGAAAAGAAACACCTAATTGGCCAGTGACAAGCAGTACCCTTCACATCAAAGGGCAATGCTGTGTGATCAAACAGTGAAGGGGAGGGCAGGGATTAAATCAAAATAGAATTGGAGGGGGAAATAATACAATCCACTCCCTGTGGCGCTCACCTCTCCCTGAACAGCTCGAGGGTGTTGGAGCACGCGGTGTCCACCTTCTCCAAGGACACCGTGGCTCTAACATAACCGTAGAAGGGGGCAGGTAGTCAGCCCTAATGACCCTCTCCATAGCCCGCTGCCTGGACCTGTTGATGGCCAGTTTGGCCAGGCCCAGGAGTAGACCCACAAGGAGGTCCTCAACCCTGCCCTCACCCCTGCATACCGGGTGTCCAAAGATCAGGAGCGTGGGGCTGAAGTGCAACCAAAAGCAGAAAAGGTTTTTAAGAAAATCAAAAAGGGAGTGCAAATGCCCACACCCAATATATACATGGTCCACAACACCACAAAATAAGCAGGAGATCTCCTGTTTATGACTGTCAGCCAGGGGTCTTCAATTGACCCAGATTAACAATCCCAATCAAGGGTCTCATTCCAATCACCACAGGGTCCTAGTTAATAATTGTTAAGAGAAATAATAGGTCAATTTCTTATACCTTACACAGTAATGTTTCAACAGGGCAGAAAACCCATTTTATCTATTTTGCCAACTAATAAAAGCATTTACATCTTGACCAAAGGCTGTACTCTGGCAGAGGGAATTTCAGTGAGGAATTCATTGTTTAGCTTTCAATAATTCAGACAATGAATGTAAATGAAATAAGGCTTGAAAATTGTCATAGGGCCTCAGTGAGAACAGAGAGAGCAACGGCCTGTTGGACAGGGAGCATGGCTCTTTCAATCTGCTCTAAGCTTCATGGCAATCAGTACTGCCTCAGATCTCGTGACTTTCACCAGATGTCTGAGTCCCACTAAGGATTTATTTCAAATCATCAAGACAGCTTAAATTTAATTGAAAACAGTTGCATTGGAACAAGAGGAGGGGAACCAGCCCATCATTTGTGTTCCATCGTTCGATTAGATGCTCTATAAGACTCTATGTAGGTGGAGTTAAAGTCAGAGTTGTACAGCATGGAAACAGACCCTTCAGTCCAACTCGTTCATCCTGACCAGATATCCTAAATTATTCTCGTCCCATTTGCCAGCACTTGGCCATATCCCTCTAAACCCTTCCCATTCATGTATCCATCCACGTCTTTTCAATGCTATAATTGTACCAGCCTCCACCACTTCCTCTGGCAGCTCATTCCGTACACAGACCACCCTCTGTGTGAAAAAGCTGTGCCTCAGGACCCTTTGAATCTTTCTTCTCTCACCCTAAACCTATGCCCTCTAGTTTTGGACACTCCTACCCTGGGTAAGAGACCTTGTCTATTTACCCTATCCATGCCCCTCATGATTGTGTAAACTTCAGTAAGGTCACCCCTCAGTATCTGACTGTCAAGAGCAAATAGCCCCAGCCTATTCAGCCTCCCCCTACATTTATTCAATCATATTAAAATTCCATCGTGGTGGGATCTGAGCACCTGCCCAAACAGAGGCATGGGGGCCTATTGCTTACCAGCACATCCTGTGCAAAAAATTAATGGTTTCTCGACATATTCTGCAATAAAGGTTTGAGGGTGTCCATCTGTGATATCCCCCTTAAAATTATCCAAAATATTCACAACAGTTTCAGACTTAGGCAATATCAAAAGAATATTACATCATAGGAAGTCACACAGTCCAACATATCCTTTGCCAACTTATTGGCAGGATTGTGCAATTCATTTCATAGCCCTATTCGGTTCCCATCGCTTGCAAGACTTTTCTTTCTCAGTTGTTTACATAACTCCCTTCTGAAAGTCATGACTGAAAATGGGATGGAAGAACTTTCAGTAAGTGCATTCCAGATCACACTAACAGCCAGCGCTAATGAGTATGCCATGTCTGTCTGACACTTTTGCCAATCACCTTAAATCTGTGTCTGCTGGGTTAATCAGCGAACAAGTGTGATGAGAAAACTTGTAGATGATACTTAAATGTGTCAACACCTATTCATCACAGTTGTGAAGAAATTCTTCAACTGGACAGAGTGCCTCAGGGATAGATAATCAAGCAGTTTTCAAACTTTAGTTCCTTTAACCTTTACAAACTTTCTACGTCAGCATTTGGTTGATAAGGGCAACTATTTTCCCTGAATCCCTGTTACCTAGTGACAAAATTAATCTGACAGCAATGGTGAAGATGAAGCTAAAGATCAAATGTGACATATTGATGTGACACCTGTAGGCACAGACATCTTCTGTCTTGGAAAATTAATTTATGTTGCAAGTAACAAATGGGTTTAAACCTTTAATATAGGTGCAGCAGTATGTTATTTCAGTAAAACACTTCCTGGACATTTTTACAAGAGTTTTGGACTAATTGTACATAGTGGAAATGATTTGCTTTCAGAATCTATTTGGTGTTTTTAAAATCTTAACTGCTGTATAAGTACCTACCACATTTCCAACATGCACATTCTCCCCGTGTCTGCATGGGTTTCCTCCGGGTGCTCCGGTTTCCTCCCACAATCCAAAAATGTGCAGGTTAGGTGAATTGGCCATGCTAAAATTGCCCGTAGGTGTTAGGTGAAGGGGTAAATGTAGGGGAATGGGTCTGGGTGGGTTACGCTTCGGCAGGTCGGTGTGGACCTGTTGGGCTGAAGGGCCTGTTTCCACACTAAGTAATCTAATCTAATCTAAGATTTGAATCTGTCTAAATAAAAACCAAAAGAACTGCAAATGCCATAAATCAGACACAAACAGTAATCACCGGAAAAAACTCAGCAAGTCTGGCAGCATCTGGGGAGAGAGGTCTGAGGAAGGGTCACTTGAACAGAGACGTTAACTCTGGTTTCTCTTCACAGATGCTGTGAGACCTGCTGAGCTTTTCCAGCAATTTCTGTATCTGTAATCTGTCTAAATTTGGCTCATTAATCACTTGACTTTAAGCCTCATCCAGAGCTCTGACATTTGTTTTTCCCTACGTTGGGTTCTTAACATCTCAACAGACAATGGGTGCAGGAGTAGGCCATTCAGCCCTTCGAGCCTGCACCGCCATTCAATATGATCATGGCTGATCATTCCTAATCAGTATTCTCTTCCTGCCTTATCTCCATAACACTTGATTCCACTATCTTTGAGAGCTCTATCCAACTCTTTCTTAAATGAATCTCCTGGTCTGGTTGATTTCAACATACACATACTTACTTGTAGTCAGTTACATTCACCCCTAGAGTCAGAGAGTCATAAAGATGTACAGCACAGAAATACACCTTTTGGTCCAACTCATCCATGCTGACCAGATATCACAACCTAACCTAGTCCCACTTGCCAGCAACTGGCCCATATCCCTCTAAACCCTTCCTATTCATATACCCATCCAGATGCCTTTTAAATGTTGCAATTGTACCAGCCTCCACCACTTCCTCTGGCAGCTCATTCCATACACACAACACCCACTGCATGAAATCATTGCCCCTTAGGTCTCTTTTTGTCTCCTCTAGTTCTGGACTCCTCCAAACCAGGGAGGGGGATTTATTTGTCCTAGCCATGTCCCCCATGATTTTATAAACCTCTAAGAGGTCACCCCTTAGCCTCTGACACTCCAGGGAAAACAGCCACAGTCTATTCAGCCTCTCCCTATAGTTCAAATCCTCTAACCCTGGCAACATCTTTGTAAATCTCTTCTGAACTCTTTCAAGTTTCACAACATCCTTCAAATGGGAAGGAGACCAGAATTACATGCAATATTCCAAAAGTGGCCTGACCCACATCCTGTACAATAGTCAGTTTCTCTCTCTCTCTTTCTGTTCACAAAAGGAATTCCAAGTGTTTGCTTCAGTTTTCACTGAATAGATCTCAGCAAGTTATCAGAGCCTTCTACAGCACCATACGAGTTTAGACCAGAATCAACCTTGGCTGCAAGATGTGGCTACTTCCCTATGACAGGGTTGTGTTTATACTGAAATGCCTATTTCAGTATAAATAGGCATTTCAGTATAAATTTGCTCTGGAAATTTCTAAATGCTGAGACTACCAGTCACAAAATATATTGAGACTGCCTGGTCAGGTCCACGCCCCTCTACAACCCACCCTCCCATCCTGGTACCTTTTCCTGCCACTGCAGGAATTGCAAAACCTGCACCCACACCTCCTCCCTCACCTCCATCCAAGGCCCTAAAGGAGCCTTCCACATCCATCAGAGTTTTACCCGCACATCCACCACTATCATTTATTGTATCCATTGCTCCCGATGCGGTCTCCTCTACATTGGGGAAACTGGACACCTCCTAGCAGAGCGCTTTAGGGAACATCTCTGGGACACCCGCACCAATCAACCACACTGCTCTGTGGCCCAACATTTCAACTCCCCCTCCCACTCTGCCGAGGACATGGAGGTCCTGGGCCTCCTTCACCGCCGCTCCCTCATCACCAGATGCCTGGAGGAAGAACACCTCAGCTTCTGCCTCAGAACACTTCAACCCCAGGGCATCAATGTGGACTTCAACAGTTTCCTCATTTCCCCTTCCCCCACCTCACCCCAGTTCCAAACTTCCAGCTCAGCACTGTCCTCATGACTTGTCCTATCTGCCTATCATCTTTTCCACCTATCCACTCCACATCCCCTCCCCCACTTACCTATTGTACTCTATGCTACTTTCTCCCCACCCTCCTCTCATTTATTTCTCCACCCTTCAGGCTCCCTGCCTATATTCCTGATGAAGGGCTTTTGCCCGAAACGTTGATTTTACTGCTCCTCAGATGCTGCCTGAACTGCTGTGCTTTTCCAACACCATTCTAATCTAGACAAAATATATGCCAACTCTTTTACAAGATAAAAGTCTAACTTCCAGAAGCATGAATTTGTCACCAGACTTCCATTGTAATTGCAGAATATCCAGAACGGGAGATGTCATCACCATAGCATGGAGTACCCAAACAGCAATCTTGTGTTTCGCAACAAACTCCTTTGGGTCTATGTAGAATTGAGCAATGTATTTGTGAATATATATGCTGTTCTGGAATCCACCTTATTGGAGGCAGGGGAGAGCACTGGAAAGGGCGCAGAGATTTACCACAATATTGCCCAGGCTGGAGTTTCAGTTATGAAGAGATTGGAATTAAATCCAGGTCCATGGTAGTGTGAGCTGAAAATGTGTTGCTGGAAAAGCGCAGCAGGTCAGGCAGCATCCAAGGAACAGGAGAATCGATATTTCGGGCATAAGCCCTTCTTCAGGAAGATTGCTGAAGAAGGGCTTATGCCCGAAACGTTGATTCTCCTGTTCCTTGGATGCTGCCTGGCCTGCTGCGCTTTTCCAGCAACACTTTTCAGCTCTGATCTCCAGCATCTACAGCCCTCACTTTCTCCTCCATGGTGGTGTGAGGCAGCAGTGCTAACCACTGAGCCATCCTAGACCACTAGACTAAGTAAAAAATAAACGGCATTTTTCTTTGGAACTGTGATAAATGGACATCAATCATTTTGGCTTCAAACAACTTTTTAAAGTACATTTGCATTTAGTTGACAGGGGAAGTGAGGTTTGGTGAAAAACTGGTTATCAGGAAGAGAAAGAAGAAATTAAGATCAAGCAATTAAATTACTTAATTGGATGCCTTCACTGTTAACAATAGCTGCTCAGCCACTTTCAAGCAGACCTTTATTGCACTCTGGACAAATGATTGCCAGTAATAGACTTTCTCCAGTGTTGGATCACAAATACTTCAATATACAGCATGGAAACAGACCCTTTGGTCCAACTCGTCTATGCCAACCAGATACCCTAAACTAATCCAGTCCCATTTGCCAGCATCTGGCCCATATCCCTCTAAACCCTTCCTGTTCATATACCCACCTAGATGCCTTTTAAATGTTGCAATTATACCAGGCTCCACCACTTCCTCTGGCAGCTCATTCCATACACACACCACTCTCCGCTGCCTGAAAATGTTGCCCCTCGGGTCGCTTTTAAGTCTTTCCCCTCTCATCTTAAACCTATGCTCTCTAGCTTTTGGCTCTCCGCCACCTGCAGGAAAAGCCCTACCCATGCCCTTCATGATTTTGCAAACTTTTATAAGGTCACCTTGAACCTCTGACACTCCCCCCTGCGTCGGGTGGCAACAGGCACAGTAGAGAACAAAGGAAGGAGGAATGATGTCCGAAAACATGGCTACTGCACCACCTAGTGACAGGAGATAGCAATGGATAGCAACATTTACACAGGTTAGCTTAAAATATCACATGAACAACTTATCAAGTATATAACTCTTCATTTTATTTGGGGTCGCAACATTTGCTAATGGATCGTCCATCTCTCTTTCAATGTTACTGCATTTAAGACCCTTATCTGATTATAAGGCCTTCTCCTGGCAGTCTCAAATGAATTATTTGCATCACTGTAGGTCATGCTAAGCCATTCAAGGCTATGGATCAAGTCCTAGAAAACAGGATTAAAGTAGTTAGGTGGTTGTCTTTGACCGCTGCAGACTCAAAGGGCCTTTTGTGCTGTGGCCCTCTAACACTATGTTCATCTGCCCTCCCTGTCTCTATACAACATGACCATAAGAATTTTGATCTCCTCTTGGCTTTCTTTCCTTCTCCCACAACCTTCACTGGCTCTCTGATGCTCTGGCTTCTGTTTTTCTTTTCCTGCCACTCCGTATGTCTATCAACTCTGACCTGTAAATGAATGAACCTGCATTTACATAGCACCTATCACAACCTCAGGCCCTCATTGCAAGTAGTGTCGATATGCAGAGGAATCTGGGTGTCCAGGTCCATAGATCACTGAAGTTGCAACGCAGGTTGATAATGTAGTAAAAAAGGCTTGTCATGTTTGCCTTCACTGTATATAGTTTTGCTCACCACACGACCAGAAAGATGTGGATGCTTTGGAAAGGGTACAGAAAATGTTTCCAGGATGTTGCCTGATATGAGGGATTTCAGCTATGAAGGTTGGATAGACTGGGTTTGTTTTCACTGGAACATAGTAGGTTGAGGGGCGACTTGAAAGAAGTTTAAGATTGTGAATGGCATGGATAGAGTGGAAAGTTTGAGGCTTTTTCCACAGGGTGGAGGTGTAAATCAGTAGGGGATACAGGTTCAGAATGCATGGTAGGGGGTGGAGTTTAAGAGAGTTGAGAGGCAAGTTTTATTTTTACACAAAGGGTGGTGAATGTCTGGAATGCGCTGCCAGAGGTGATGGAAGCAGACAAAATAGCAGTATTCAAGATGCACCTGGACAACTACATGAACAGGAAGGGAATAGAGAGATATGGATCCTGTAAGTGAAGGTAGTTTTTGCATGGAAGAGCAAAATATGGCAGCACAAACTTGGTTGCAACACAGGAAATGTTGCAACTTAGAAATGCAGCAACCAATTTGCACTTAGCAGGTTCCTAAAAATAGCAATAAGTTAATGCTTTTCAGTGATACTGGCTGAGGAATATTAGACAAAACATCAAGGAAACATCTTACCACTCTCCATTGAATAGCACAACGGGATCTCATCTATCCACCCAAGTAACTAACTAGGTCAATCATGATGTTCAACTTCCTCAGCACTGCACTGAGGCTAAATGTTTCTTTCAATGTGGGGTAACCTCAAATTCAATTAAGACATTTTCACGGTCTGTTGGGAGCAGCAACCTCAGGATTTTCCCATTAAAGAGACAGAGATTTAGGGATAATGAACCAGAGTCAAAAAAATGCACAATTATCCAAAACTTTGAAATTTAGGAATACTATTAAAAAGTGCTCCACACTGGGATGACTATAAACACTGGAATTCAATAGTTGACAAGGTGCACTTTTGTATGTCATTTACATAAATGATTTAGGGGATAATACAGAAGGCACAGTTAGTAAGTTTGCAGATGACACCAAAATTGGTGGCATGGCAATAAGTGAAGGTTATCTAAGACTACAATAAGATCTTGATCAATTGTGTCAATGAAGAGTGGCAGATGGAAATTAATTTGGATAAATGTGAGGTATTACATTTGGTAAGACAAACAAGGGTAGGATTTTTACAATTAAATGTAGGGTCTTTGGTAGTGTTGCAGAACAGAGACACCTATGGGTTCATGTGCATAATTCTTTGCAGTTTGTGACATATATAAATATATAGGGTGATTAAGGTGGCAGTTAGCATGCTTCCTTTTATTGCTCCGACCTTTTGAGCATGAGTTGGGACAAACAGGAGGGGGTTTAAGAGGGATATGGGCCAAACACTGGCAAATGGGATTAGGCCAGATTGGGATGTCTAGTCAGCATGGACGAGTTGGACCATAAGGTCTGTTTCTATACCATATGACTATTACCAAACAATGATTAAAAATATTTTTTTTGAAAGACACTTGGAAGAGTCACTCTCTCAGCACCACTCCCACATCTTTTGACAAACTAAAGCTCAATGTCTCAATGACTACCGCTCAATGGCCCTAACTTTGGTGGTCATGAAGTGCTTTGAAATGCTGGTCATGGCATTAATCAACTCCAGCCTCCCCACTACTCGACCCACTCGAATTTGCCTATCAAACCAACAGATGCACGTCAGATGCCAAATCACTTGCCCTTCACTCCTCCCAAAACATCTTGACACCAAGAACAGCTACATAAGAATCCTACTCATTGAAGGCTGAACTGTAGTCAACACTATTATCCCCTCAAGACTGATTACTAAACTTAGTGATCTCAGACCAAGACCACTCTCTGCAACTGGATCTTCAGTTTCCTGACCCACAGGCCACAATCAGTGGATGATTGGGGACAATATTTCGTCCTAACACTCAACACTGGAGCCCCCCAGGGGTGCGTACTCAGCCCCCTACTGTACTCACTGTATATCCAGGACTGCATCGCCAAATACCAGACTAATGCTATCTACAAGTTCGCTGATAACACCACCATAGTCAATTGAATATCAGATGGTGACGAAACAGACTACAGATGGGAGGTGGAAGACTTGGAAAAATGGTGCACTGAGAACAACCTAGCTCTCAGTGCTGGCAAAACCAAGGAACTCATTATTGACTTTTGGCAGGATGTTATTCATGCCCCCCTATGCATTAAAAGCACAGAGGTGGAACGAGGGGAGAGTGTCAAGCTTCTGGGAATGGTCATCCACAACAAGCTTTCTTGGACTCTTCATGTGGATGCACTGGTTACAAAGGGCCATCAACGTCTCTTCTTCCTCAGGCAGCTGAGAAAATTTGGCATGACGGCAAATACCTTTACCAACTTTTATGGGTGCGCCATCGAGAGCATTCTGTCTGGATGTATCACTACCTGGTATGGCAACTGTATCATTCAAGATCGTAGACGGTTACAGAGAGTGGCGAACTCGGCCCAGATAATCACAAAGGGCAACCTCCCATCTATAGAATCCATCTACCAGGTCCACTGTCGAGAAAAGGCCGCCAGCATTCTCAAAGACCCATCCCACCCTGACAATGCTTTTCTACAACCTCTACCATTGGGGAGAAGGTACAGAACCCTGAATACATGCACCAGCTGTTTTCGAAACAGTTTCTACCCTACTGTTGTTAGAATACTGAATGGCCTCTTAGAAATCGCCTCTACCTGTGTTTTTGTTTTGCCGTTGTTTACTTATTATTTACTTATCTTTGCTACTTAACTCTGATCTGCCTGTATTGCTCGCAAGACAAAGCGGCCTCGATAAGAGTCGAGTCGATTCAATTCAATCTGAAAACAAAATCAAACCAACACTCATTGGAGTTTTCCTTAATGAACCAGTGTTTATTTGGATAACAACTTGCATGGAGAGCTGTATTCATTTTAGCTCTGGAGCAGGACACTAGCACCATGTCTAAGATCTATTTACATATGCCCATGTGAAGTAAATACAATGGAGACATTAGTGCTGGTTGATTCCATACAGCCCGCAGGTCAGCAGACACTTGAGAGGATGGTGTCTGCTAAGCATTGATTTGGTGTCTTCAGGTGACTCTTTATTCTACAAATGAGCTGCTGAAAAGTTAATTCACTGAATCTGCTTTGGCAAATAGTTTTAGATAGTTCAACATCCACATTTAATACGTTATGCATTAAGTAACGTGTCTAATAACCTCCCCTGTTTATTTGGTTCAGCTTTGTAACCAGGGCTCAAAAATCAACAAATCAAACTTGTCCAAACATTGAGATATTGGGATCAAAAAGATTCTGAGCGATAAAAAAAAAGGACCATAAATACCCAAAATTTCTCTCATTCAGAAATGAAGGTATTAATGTGTACATTCTGTTTATCGGGTCATTCCTTTATGCAATTAAGAATGAACTGAATCATTTTCATATATCAAAATGATAAGGTAGTGAAGAGCAAACAAACAATGTCCATGTGAGATTTAATTTTCTCCACCTGGACATTTGAAGGAGTTTATCAGAAACAATACACAGATTACAGGATAATCATAGAATAATGCACAGGATTTCCCTTTTCCTCAAATTCAGAAAATTATTTCTGAAGCCTCAACTTTAGAGTATTTCAAATCTCTCCTTAGTCATGACGGCCTCCTCAACAGCATGGAGTAAATTGGTATAAAATGAAAATCTGCTAAACTATGATGGTCGACCAGTTGATATCATAATTGACAGTCACACCTTTTGGAAATCTTATAGCCAAACATTGATAGCTGGGTTCAAATCACAAGGTGGCTCAAGATGCTGACGTCTAACATTGGAAATGTCAAAACAAAAAGTAGGTTAGCCTGCTTACATGAAGGAATGTTTTCAGCTTCACACAAATCTCAGTGCAAATTCTGAATGAGCCACTCTCAATGGAATCTCTTAAATTGGGCAAGAATATTCTAAATTAAAAATCACACAACACCAGGTTATAGTGCAACAGGTTTAATTGGAAGCACACTAGCTCCGAAAGCTAGTGTGCTTCCAATTAAACCTGTTGGACTATAACCTGGTGTTGTGATTTTTAACTTTGTACACCCCAGTCCAACACCAGTGTCTCCAAATCAAGAATATTCTAGACAGTGCACTTGTTATTAAAAGCAAAATACTGAAAATTTGAAATAAAACCAGGAACTGCTAGACAGATTTGCAGAGGTCTGGGAGTATCTGTGTAGAGAGAAAATGCGCTAACATTGAGACCTGTATGCCACTTCTTTTTAACAAAGTCAAAAATGTTAACACTCTTTTTCTCTCTGTAGATGCTGCCAGACATCTGCAAATCTCTCCAGCAGTGCCTGGTTTTATTTCAAATTTTCAGCAGTATCTTGCTTTTAATAACAAGTGCACTGTCTAGAATATTCTTGCCCTATTTAAGAGATTCTATTGAGAGCGGCTCATTCAGAATTTGCACTGAGATTTGTGTGAAACTGGAAAAACAATGCTGGCGAAACTCAGCAGGTTTGGCAGCATCTGTGGAGAGACAAACAGCGTTAACATGGAGACTTGTATGACATTTCTTTGTGATGAGTTTTGCCAGCATTGTTTTTATTTATTTTTGTTATTAACCCATGGGAGCATGTCAAAATTGCTCTAAGTTAGCACATACAGACAAGGTTATGTGCCAATACAGTGGGATCTTCTGTATGAACTCATTTAGAAAATCCTGCTGCCTTTGTAGGAGTTAAACATGAGTGAAGCTTTAAACTGGATGAGAATTTCAATACCCAATTAGTCAAAACACACTGATGCAGACAAACATTGCACCAGTTGAACTTCCAAAGTGAGAATCATGATTTCAGCAACTGAAGCAACCAGTGTATTGCTACATAGTTAAACAATTCAAAAAATAAAGCTGTTCGATGCTAAAGAAATTTGAGTTTACACCATAGTGAATTGGACATTCATGTAGATTAGTCTTTGCCATGTAATGATTGCTAATCTTTTTCTCGATGAAAACTCTTTTTAATGGTTACTAAATAGTGTCAGAAATCAGCCTTCTAACAAATCTATTTGCCACACAAAAGCTAGCTCTTTAGCCATTCCATGACATGTACAATGCAGACTCCAGTCATACAAAATAGTTTATTTTCTAAACAAAACTTGGTTTCTAGCTTTGCAAATGGTGATCATTAAATGGAAATCGTACATGACAAGCTTCCAGCAAAGTGACATGGGGGACTTTTTAAACTTTGCCTCAAACAGAGTGGATGGGGAAATGGAATAAAACTAATCCTTTCACTAGCATGGAGCCAAGTCAAGTCAGAAGTCACATGACACCAGGTTATAGTTCAACAAGTTCATTTGAAATCACAAGCTTTCAGAGTGCTGCTTCTTCATCCGGTGAATTCACCTGGACTATAACCCGGTGTTGTGAGATTTCTGACTTCGTCCACCCAGTCCAACACCGGCACCTCACATCGTGGTTAAATAAAGTGGTCCCATGTGGTTTGCATGAATGTTTGTGAATATTGGAAATATTTGGAAGTGAACAACAATAAACAGACTTTGAAATAAATACAAAAAAAATCTTAATTTTGCTAAAATTGGTCATACTGGCAATAGTTCAGGCTGTACAATTAAATGAAGGAGGAATTAATAAAGCTATTCATGCCATTTATTTCACTTTATTTATGCACTTAACAGCTCTGCATTACTTATGAAGCAATAATGAACCCCATCATGTTAAGTGTACAATTGTGAGAATAATTTAAGTTTGTAATTTGCAGTTGTTACACAAGATAAAGATTACAGCAGATTAATCCCATCTTTACAAATTGTGTCAATGCAACACATTATAACACTGAATCAGCAGTTCAGCCAATGCAAGAGATTCACATTCCATTTTACAACTAGAGTAGCAAAATTGGATCAAATTGAAACCTTAGCGACAGGGCAGCATTTTATATAGGCCTTTAGGCATAGATAACAGGTTTGGTAAAAATTAGTCATACACTCTGATTAAGTTTCAAAACTCAGAAGGGAACTATATAAAAGCAGTTAGTTAAAGGAAGTAACCTGCGAAGGAGAGATTAAGGATGTGGGGCATCAATACTAAATTCTCAATTTTCTGCAATATGGAAAAGATCTAGCCTCTTCACACACCTTGTTCCATGGATAAGGTAAACCTTCAACCTAGGAATATTCTTCATCTCTCAGGGTGAGTGACAATGCCATTACTTGCAAACATTCCTGCAAGCACTCTACAAATGTAATCCACCAAATAGGGCAGTATCACGAACTATCTAAAATAAGACCGATCAATACCCATCCATTAGAGAAAATGGATCACCTACTCCTTGGTCCTGGACCATGGGAAAAGGAGGTTGCTGTTCAGTCACTCAAACCACTGTCACTTAATCAGACTGTGGCTGATCTGTACCTCAGCTCCACTTGCCCAGTTATGTTCCATCCACCTCACCCTCACCCAAAGAAATTCTACTGATCTCAGTCTTGAACAAAGAAATCACCGACCTAACATTTGCATCTGGATTTCCAGATTTTCTTTATCCTGAATGGAAACATATCACTCCAGAGCTGCAATTTTAAAAGATGTGTCACCTTGTTCTGGATTCCAGAAGATACTTTCCTGTACTTACACTACTGAATCTCTTTAAACAGCTCAACTAAGTTTGCAAATTGAATGCTTTCAATCTGGGCAACTGGACAACCAAGATTTTTGGTAGTACTTTTTAAGAACAAAAATTCTGGAGAGTATTCGTTACAAAAATAATTTGCACAATGTTTTCTTCTTACAAATATTTTTAAACCTATCTGCAATAAAAACAAGACTTTGCACAAAGGAACTTGACAATAGGAAATTACTCCTTAGATACTGCACCAAAATATATAAATCTGGCTGTAGACGAAGGCAAAATACACCAGCCTGAAAGTATATGACACACCTGCTCAACTGCATAGACACCAAGTATATTACAGCTGTGAATATTGTGCAGCTTTCATAGAACCATGGAAATATTAACACAGGAGGCAGCAAAATAACCCACTGTTGATACGGAGACCATTCTGTTGGGTACCACTCTTTGCTGTATATTCTCAGAAAAGGGGAAAGGACCATTTTAAAAAGGTAACATAGCTAGTGTGCATCAACATCTTTCCCTCCCTGTTCTATACCAAACTGCCACACAGATATAACTTCAGGGGGAATAAAAATCAACACTGGAAGTTTTGTACCAGTCAATTGGCTCCTGTATCTCTTAGGTTAGCTTGATTTAAAGTCTAAGTATTTTCTTCTGTGTGAAATATTCTAATGTTTTACAAACTTCCACTATTCTAACATATTACCAGTCTTGCACATTCATATCTCTTTTACGGTGCCTACAGCTTAAAAATACCTACAAACTGTTGTGAATCAATGCTGGAAAATTTTCACTGCTATTAATTAATTTACATCTCAAAAATATGCATTGTGAGCAATGCCAAGAACAATCTACTACTGGTAACCAACAGGGCCAAATTTTAGTGGATTTACAATTTCTTCAACCCTTCTGGGCACCACACCCCTACCCCAGAACTCATTAAACAAAAAAAAAGTGCTCTTTATTTTAATTACAAGTAAATATGTAATATCTCATACATGCAAAACATGTACATGTGCATATGAGTGACAGAAAACAAACATTACACCCCAATACTGGGATACTACTCTAATCTTTCAAATCATGGAATTGAATTTTCAACGATCTACATAGGACAGTTGAAAAATATTTCATTAAATTTATAAATTCACTTCCAAAAGCAAATAGCTTTAAATGTTATTTCAAGGGAATCTACGAGATCATGCATCTCTCTGTGAAGTTGAGTGGTGAGGGGTAAGGAGGGTGGAAAGAAAAAAAGAGATGGTAGCCTATGGAAATTCAAACTGGTTTCTGCAATAATCGATTTCTACACGTCGAAATGCAAAGACTGGCTTACAACTTGATGGGTCAGGAGTGGTGGCAAAACAAAGGTCACTGGAGTTGGCCAAGCAGCTCACCACTTATTGTTTTTAATCTGAAGTTCAACATCCCTTTAGCATTCTCTTCCTCTGCAGATTTATCAGCCTGTCTGAATCTATGTACAAACATTTACAGTCTACAACCAGCAAAGTCACCATCCATTCACTAAGCACCCCCTCACATTATCTTCTTTGACCCTCTCTACAAGTGGAAAGATTTGTTTTTTTGTTCCATTCCAAAAATGTACAAAGTGGACAATAACTTACATGCAACAAAACAAGGCTAATGTCAACCAAAATTTCAGATCCCAAACTGGCAAAGTACAACTTACAAATTCCCCAAATATTCAAATTAATAAGTTACTGAAACCATTTTAACAGATTGTTAATATAAACACTGGACCTAGAGATTTTTTGTTCAGTTAAATATCTAAACTGTACTTTATTGTATAAACAGAAATATCACTTGCTTGTGATCAGGGACCTTCGTTTTATCAGAAAAAGTGGCAGGAAGCTGGACAGATCAGGATCTGCAGACAGAACAAGTCCAAAACTTGACACAGCGTGGCAAAGGTAGAACCAGTAGTAGTTGATAATGTAGAATGTCATGTACAATTTTTGCCCTGGGTTGTGGTCACTAAGCATCATTTACCATAAATAAGGTGCAACAATTTTTAACACAAGACTATGAACAGAATAGCGCACCTCAATTCAACTGAAATACTTCCTGACTGATCGACCTCTGACCAGATTAAGCCACATAAAACAAAAGATCAAACTCAAAAAGATGTAAACCAATGTCAGGACTTCCAGCTAAGGAGAGAGAAGAGTGATAATACTCTATTTTCACCAAGGGCTCATCCAAGGAAAAATGAATATTTTGCCCATAATTAAACATTTCACACATTTGATGAGTTATTGGAGGAACTGGTGCAATATGAGGTTTCAGTCCACATTGGAGACAATTGTTTAAATGCTGTCAAGTTCAGAATTATTGCTGTAATGCTCATAACTGCTAGAATTTAGCTAACCAATTTGAAAATTGAAAGTTGTTTAAAGTAAATCATCTAAAGCAAGTAACACAGCAAGAAAGGAACTTAATGCATGTATCAGCTAAGTAAACGAACCAAGAAGCGACTAAAAAACCCAAGACATGTTTAATTAAGTTAGTTTGTCAGAGGAAAAGGTGATACAGACCTTTGAGCTGCTTCGCTAATCAATAACATCAGTCTGACCTTCTTCTTACTCAACTCTATCTTCTTGCTCTATCCCCTCTTGTAGCAGAAATTTTCAGTGATTCACAATCCTGAGTGAATAAATTTCTCATCTTGGTTCTACACTGCCATCTTTGGAATTCTCTACCGCAGTGAGCTGTAGATGCTTAGTTGTTGAACATGGCCAAGGCAGACTTCAATAGATTTTTTTAGATACCGATAAAGTTAAGCGATTTGGGACAGCATAGGAAGGTAGCATTTCCATGCTCAATCGTGATCATATATATCCTGCTGTTTCTTTATATTTATACTCAGAGTCAAAAATCTTAACATTTTTTTATGGAATGTGGTGGTTGACTATAGTTTTCTATTCCTTTAACTTGGTGTGGTCCCTTCCTCTCGATCACATGACATCCTTAAGATGAATGCTTACACCAAAACATATGCGCCTGAGGATTAATCAGAGGCTGCTGCAACTCCTCCATTAGGCAAGATTTTGAAGATGCAAATTGAGGATTTTTCCTCCAATGCAGAACTTCAATCTTTGGCACATAATTAAAAATGCGTATTGGAATGCCAATGACAGAACAAATTATAATGACAAGCACCCTCTTTGGGAACTAGTGCTCTTTCCCTGGTCATTTGCTTTAACTCCTACACATTAGAAAAAAATTAAAAATTAAGAACAAGCTAACCTGCCTACAAGTTCAAATTCCAATGATAAAGTGATACTCAAAACCTGCCTGACCCCACAAAATGGGAAATGATGCACAGGATGAGACAGCATAATGAGCTCAAGAATAACAAAACAAAAATATTTACATGTGCCAAGATCAATAACCTGCTGCATAGATTACGTCAGAAAACAACAGCATTGACCAGTGTACCCAGCTGACATAGCCAAACTGCTACCAGAACCACTGGGAGAAATTCTCTCTCCAAAAAAAAAAACCAACTTGTGAAGACTTCATTTAACACTCCAGCTTAAGATCATGATGCATGTACATCATCGTGATATTGCAGGCCCAAATCACTCTTGGAGTTAAGATATACAAATGACAGACCTGCTTGGTGTGTTTTATGCATACACATAGGACAAACAGAAATGTGGACCCTACTTAAAGGAAATATAGTCAGACTTTTCCAAATACAGCATTAGTGTATCCACAGCGCGCTCTGCTATGCATGGCATTATGCAACACACTTCTTTTTCTCGCCATACGTTCAGTCAGAAAGAAATAAAATAGCTTAAAAAAAAAGAATTTCTACAGTTAAATTACAAAGTGCTCACATAGATTCATCACAGGTGCAAACATTGCAGTGCTCATGTCCTTGATCTCAGGATCACAGCCTGTAAAACAAAGATGTTCATGCTTAATTGGTTTCATTGTTGATGTTGATTAAACAACTGCATCAGCAATTCTGTGATCACCATAATTTTATATTTTAATCCATCACACTTCTTTTTTCTACACAAACGTCTTGACCTAGGGAGTGCTCAGAACTGGAACTTCCAATCACAGTGAGTAGGAACGTGAGGTAAATAACAAGGATGATTATAAAAGGTAGCAAGATATTTAGGAAGCAGGAAGGGATAGGCTACACAGATAAAGCTAGATGTACATCAGCAAAATTCTGCAGATCCATAATAAAAATTCAAAATGCTGTAAATAGATAGTTGGGCAGCATCTGGTTTTAACTGGAACTGAGAATTCTAAGACAAAAGATGCAAATGTCTGCACAGCACTGTAATGCTTCCTTGACCCAAAAGAACCGAAACATTATCATCCAGTTGAGGTATAAATTGCTTCTCTCTTCACAAGTACTGCCCAATTAGCTAAGTATTTACAGGCTTTTTCTGCTTTGATCTCAAGTTTAGGTAAAATCATATGTGAGCAGACTCATAGTATTAACAATGGTACAAACCAGTTGGGAGAAAGATGGTGGCATGTAGCCATGTCACTGGACAAGTAATCCAGAGACCCAAGTTAATAGCAGGGCCAAGAGATCAAAGTTGCAGTTGGAGGAATTAAAATTAAATAAAATGTGGAATTGAAAGATTGCTTCAGTAATGGTGACCAGGCATCATGAAACCACCACTAGTATAAAAAAAAGCCTAATGGCTTTTAGGGAAGAAAATTTGTCATCCTTAAGTGGTCTGGTCTTTAAGTGGTTGCCCTGGTGGTTGATTCTTAGCTGGCCTTTGAAGTGGCTTAGCAAGTCTCACAATTCAAAGACAATTAGGGATGAGAAACAAATGCTGGCCTTGCCGGCAAGGTCCTAATCCCATGAAATGATTAAAAAATGGTCTGTTTTTGCTACAAATTCTAAGCCAAAAGGGGACAATTGGTATCCATGCTTTTGTCAATACTGCTGTGACAGTGGAGGTGTGTATGAAATAATTCTCGTTCTTATTTTCTCACTTCAATTGTTTTTGGAGAAATATGCCAATTCTCCAGATCAGGGATGTAAGGTACTGGCACATAAGCATGACATTCTCTCATGCTTGGAATTGTTGGGCTCCAGCCTAACACTGAATGACGACCAAAAGATTAGAGAAAGTTTCTGGCACAGAATGTCAGGGCTGTTAAGACTTGGTGTGAATTCAATATCAACATTGAGAAAATCAACAAGAACTGCTTTCTTTGTCTCTAAACCTCATTAAACTATTGCTTTCATGGTTGGTTTCCCACTTTTCTTTATCTTGCAATATTTCATCCAAAGCACAAATATCCATATCCTAATTCACATTAAGTTCTGTGTTTGTTGATCCATATCAGCTCCTCGGTCAGCAACACCTCAATTTTAAAATGCATATCTGCCTTTCAAAAACCTTCACAATATTATTTGGGTGGCACGGTGGCTCAGCAGTTAGCACTGCTGCCCCACAGCACCAGGGTCCCAGGTTCGATTCCAGCCTTGGGCAACCGGCTGTGTGGAGTTTGCACATTCTCTGTGTCTGCCCAGGTTTCCTCCGGGTGCTCCGGTTTCCTCCCACAGTTCAAAGATGTGCAGGACAGGTGAATTGGCCATGCTAAATTGCCCTAGGTTAGGTGCATTAGTCAGAGGGAAATGGGCCTGGGTGGGTTACTCTTCGGAGGGTCGGTGTGGACTTGTTGGGCCGAAAGGCCTGTTTCCACACTGTAGAGAATCTAATCTAATCACCTTCCCTTATACGATCCTTCATATTAGCAATTCAGCTTCATGTGCCTCAACAGTTCTTGCTTCTAATCATTCCACTGCTGGTGGCTGTGCCCTGAGATGTCCAGCTGCAAACCCTGGAATTCTCTAAACAAGCCCATTTTCCCTCCCCTTTAAATTGCTCCTTAACATCGATCCCTTTTGCCAGATTCCCTGTCCTATTTACTTGTGTTTGTTTTATTATGATCTTCCAAAGCAACTCAGGACTTTTCACTACATTAAAGGCACTATGTAAATGCAAACTGTGGTGACATTGTGTATTCTTTGGAACAAAAGTTTTCTAAACTTTGTACAACGGTTGCATCTAAGCAGAGAATGTAGAAATAAAAGTAGATAATATAGCACATCAAACCTCTCCACTAGTCAGTTAGATCATGACTGATCTGTAACTTGACTCCATTTAGAGCTTTGCTTCCTGCTATTCAGAAAGTACCTTTCAACCAATTTTTTTGACAGATCTAGGGTCACATGGCTCGGGTTTCCGCTTCTATTTTCCGTTCTCCCTGTGGACTATCCAAGTCAGCTTGAACAACATTCTGTCGCATGGCAATTTCTGGTCCACCACCATAAATTGTGAACAGATAGTTCCACGTTTCCTCTGATATCTGACCGTAATCTGCACCTACGATAAAATCAAAGAAAATAAAGACGAGCAAGGATTTAACAGGAGAACCTTATTCAATACCACAGGTTTTACCTGTCACCAGTTTTGGTTTCCAGTTCCATGTGCATGATTACTCCTTTTCCAAAACACACTTATTTAGAGATAAGAAAATTATGCCAGCTGACTCGATATCCTGCTTTGGAACATTTTAACAGTTGTTACTCTCTGACTATATAGAATCTAGAACTACACAGATCCATACCTTGTTTAAGTTGGACATGGCCACTCTTAATGATTGCAATTTTGCTGTTGTCTATTGGACCTGGAGGCTCTGGAAGAAGCAAAGAAAACTAAATAATTCAGGCGAGATTTTTGTAGCAGTTTCCAGACAAATATATTTCAGTTTTTCTCACTTCTAGAAGAATATATTGTGAAAGCAATAAGAACAGTCAGAAAAGGTCATTCATTCAGACCATCAGATCCACTGAATCCAGAATTCACATATGACTATATTATTATGAAGTCCATCCCTCCCAACCATTAATCCAATTCTTCAAGAATCCTTAAATATTCCTCACTTTCAAAAATAAATAAAAAAGGCAATCTTACAATATTTTTATTGTGATAACTAATTCAACATTTAGTGACATGGAATTATAAACTATTTATGCCCACTGTTGAAACATCACGGGACTACTTGATTGGCTGATTACTGTAATCTGTCAGCAACATTATCAACGTTATATCAAGACAACCAGGATAACAACAGACAAAACTTTAAAACTTCTGACTTCAGTACTGACCAGAATGCCGACAGTAAACATCATTTTACTGGTCTACTCTTCCAGTTAACTGCAAGAATTAATACCCTATGTAATATCAATAAGATTGGTCAGATTATTCTGTAGAAATGCAATGAAACTATTCAAGTGTCCAATGTGCTCCAAATTCATGAGTAAGCCAAGCACTGTATTTAAAATTGCAATAAGCAGAGATTTAGTCTGTAATTACTAGCAGGAAGTTTCTTTTGGACTCCAGGATTTTAACTTGTTGGCAAGAGCCAGAGGTAAGTGGGTAGTTGTTAGCTATAAAGAGATCCAGTTAAAACATAACTTAATTTTTTTGGATCCCAACGTCCATGCAATAATTGGACTTTCACTGCATTTAAATTACCAGAGGAAAAAGAATGTTATGTTTGAACTTCAAATTTATTAATTCATTAGTTACATACCACTGAAATTCAGAGAGATATTCTATTCCTAATGGAATATGCCACCTATTGTTTCTTACCATTATCCTTGCCTTTAACGAAACCTTCCCACTCTCGGAACCACTGCATACTTATGCAATAAATAACACTGGGAGATTCCTCAGCCTGGAATGCTTTGTTTAGCTGGAATGAAAATAATGAGTAGAGGTGTTAAAGAACTTTGTTTACTAACCACTGTCAGTTTTTTTGAGGATATTTTGTTTGTACAAGCTAATGGAGTCAAGCATTTTAATACTGACAGAACAGAGACACCTTTTTTCAATTTTTATCTTCCCAAGGCATCTCACACCATTCTCCAATCCACAAATACAAGCAACTTTATGTTCGACCAATACTGCTTTTGATCAAGCTGCAGATGATCTGGGACCTAGTCCTATGTGTTCTTTCTGCCAAATGCAGTGAAGACGTTTGGATGCTGGGGAGACAGGAGCCAGTTTATTTACAGTCTCCATCATTCCTTAGAGATCACTTGATAAGACCATATATTAAATACCTATGGGTTTAGAAACCTGTCCTCCAAGTTTCCATAGTCCTGTATGGTGACAACCTCTGCCTCCTTCAGGTTTCCAAAAAACGATCTTGAGAAAGGATTTTTGTTTTAAGAAGCTTCTTTTAAAAAGGACAGAACCAGCTGGCATGTTTTCCTCAACTCAACCCTGCATTTCAGTTACCCAACTGTCTAACCAATGAAGTAGAAACCCTGAGAAATTAACCAGTTAATGTAGATTGGGTCTAATTGGTTAGTTCTCTCAGAGAATCCGCGTACAGGCACACTGGCTAAATGTTATACTGTTCCATTATTCCATGTATCATATTTCTAGACTTATGCTCCTCTATTGGTTAAATTCCTACTTTGCCACGATAATTCAGTCTCACTAATTTCAAGGGTCATGAGTACCTGAGGAAGAAAACATACAGCCCCAGCAAAGGAACCATGGAAATTAGAAAGGTGGAAGAGGAGCAAGCAAACATAGTACACTTTCATTTCACCTTGAATCAATTATACAGAGCCACAGCGATGAAATCTTGACTAAGTACATATTTATCTTTGTTCTTCCAAGATAAAAAGTGGTATCAAATACAGAGCAATAACCACTTCTGTTGGATCATCTGGGCTTTGGTGCAGATTTCATGTTTCTCTCTTTATTCTTTTGAATCTGTCGCACTTTCTAGAAACCTACCTAAGACCAGGCACAATGTTTCAACATTGGATAACATCAGCTGTATTCCATGAAATGACACATGCAGTTATGCCTAATTGGACAAAGGTTAAAAATCATTAATTTTCTCAGTTCTACTACTGCTAGGTTGAGACCTGCAATCCCAAGAATGGTACTAATTTGGATTGGAGATCAACCATGGCTCTGATAAAAGATCTTTAAGGCAGAACAAAGAACTCTGAAAATCAATTTTTCAGTAAACATGAATAACCTGCTCTTTCTTAACAGTCAGCTTGAAAGCTACAAAAAGACTTACTGTTAAGTGGCGTACTCAAAAATGTACTACTTTTGCTGTAATTCAATCCACATACTAATGCTAAAATCTTTTTTAATCCATCAGTCTGTTGGTGCAGCAATTTCAAAAGTCGAGTAAGTTAAAATTCCATTGAATTTCTTTAATTGCAAACTCAATCTCCACTGTGCCCCTCGCAGGGACATTTGCATGGTTGGAAAAGAAGAATCAGTGAAACCTACTCAGATGATGCCCCAGCTCCACAGCAAGAGTGACATGGCTGGAAGGTTGAATGCAGCTTGTCTCCTTTGGCATAATACACTGTGAGAGACAGTGTAGAGTACAGGTCTATTTCTTATTATACAAGATCAGAAAGAGTATTTAGCAACTGCCCCTTCATTGTCACTGGGTAAAAAGCCTGAAGCTCCCTCCCTGATAGCACTATGGTGCACTAGCATCAGATGAACTGCAAATGTTCATGGCGGCAGCTCGTCAATCTCTTAATAGGCAATTAGAGATGTAAAACAAAAGGTAATCTTGCCAGTGAGACCCACAACCATGAAAGAATTGAAAAACTGGTGCCTCACATCCAGATTTTACTTTAATGAAAGTTACTTAAACATTCAGTAACAATTATGAAATGTAGGTAAAAATCAAACACCCCCCCCCCCCCTCTTTTTAGGATGATACATTGTGGTCTGACCTTTATAAAAGTGTCAACTTCCATTTTCCTCCTTTTAGCAATTGCCTCAATTTCTACTTGGCAAATGGAACAGATGTATAAATGGT
The DNA here is from genome assembly GCF_004010195.1 of Chiloscyllium plagiosum. NCBI lineage: Eukaryota > Metazoa > Chordata > Chondrichthyes > Orectolobiformes > Hemiscylliidae > Chiloscyllium > Chiloscyllium plagiosum. The sequence continues at coordinate 41,666,091 of NC_057739.1, forward strand.
TCACAGCAGGGCCACCTCCAAACCTGCCACAATCACAAGACAAGAATAATGAAATACACAACATTGTTCGATGATTGCAAAGGTTGCCAAATTTATTGAGCCTGCTCCTTTAGTTTGTTAGAGCTGAAAATGCGCAGCAGGTCAGGCAGCATCCATGGAACAGGAGAATCAATGTTTCGGGCATAAGCCCTTCTTCAGGAAGTTGCTTTTCCAGCAACACATTTTCAGCTCTGATCTCCAGCATCTGCAGTCCTCACTTTCTCCTTTAGTTTGTTACCCTGGACGACTCTAGTCTTGTTAATCACAATTCTCCAATCTCTGTACTAAGCCCTCAATACCCACCTTTGCAAAATAAGTATCTGTTGTTTTAAATGACCTAAACTGAATGAACTTTTATGATCTATTGAGATACTGCATTCAACATCAGCACATCCTGCTGTGTGAATAATATTTTCCAGGCTTCTCTATGAGTCAATGCATTTCTACTTCTAAATATTTTGTTTTGAATTTCACAAAGGGTAGATAAGGGAATGATGTCTCCCCATCAATTTATTGTCATTATTTTCAACACTTCAGACCATAATTAATTTTCACTTCTACAGAATACAATCAAGGTATATCTAGTCTCTCACCATGGCAGAATCACATTATCCAAGAGATCAGCTTGGTAAATGGTCACTTTGCTTATGGCCAATACATTCACCCCAAGGGAGGATGACCAAAATTCACAATACTCCAAATCAGTGTATCATGTTTGACAACTAGATCATGAAAACAATTGATTTATAACGCTTCTGTTTGAGAGCTGGATGGCTTCTGTTCAAGCCGCCCAAAAGCAGCACAATAGAGACAAAGGTGTTAACCTTTTGATGACATGTATTCAATTTGTATTGGACCAAGTAATAAAATTGCTGTTGCAAATAAAAATCAAATATCATCAGCACAACTGATTTAAAAAAAACGTGAGTTAAGAAAAAAGCATTTTAAAAACAGTCCATTTCTATTTTCAGGAATCTTTATACTCACCTGTTGTACAAATACTCCCATACATTTTGAGGCAGAATCACCACTAGATCATCAATGTAGTGGTACTTATTTGGTGGAATGCCTGTTAAAAAATAAAAGTTACTGCTTACCTATTCATTGTCATTTTAGAAGCAGAAAACAAAATAATTCAGGAGTCAATCCACAAGTGGAAACTCTGCAAGAGCTCAAAATTACACTAAAACTTTCTGATGTTCATAAGCACATACAAACACTTCTGATTACTTCTGATTTAAGAACATCTGATCTTTATTTATAAGGATGCCTTCTTTCCTGTTATATCCAGGATTGATAAATTCTAGGTTAGTGCAGATGGCAATTCTTCCACTTATCCCACATGCTGACCTCCATGTAAACAGAGGAAGGTGTGGTTGGTGATTGGCCCTGGCTCTGTGAAGGTGTTGAACTTGTTTAGCCACTCTCTCGAAATGTAGAATTGGAGGAGGCTGGGTTCCTTTGCACTGGCCAAAGCTACAACCTTTTGTCTTTCCCGCACTGCCTCTTCGCTGCTCTTCCTGCAACATACATTTCGAACAAAATGGTCACTAAGGAAAAAAATGCAATAGAGGAGCACAGCACAAATCGTGAAATCAAAAAGAACAGAAAATATTTCACTGTTTCTCAGATAACTCTTGAAATGGATGTGTGTGACTGGACAATGAAAAAGCCAAAAACATTAACAGCAATACACAGGTGAACAGCAGGATAAATCAGAAAATAAATTTTCCATTAAAAGTTTTGAATATTAGTTTCAAGATTAACAATTTACACAACCAAGTGGCACATATAAAGCAAATAATCGTCTGTCAATCTAAACCACATTTACAGGTCAAAATCATGAAACTCCCTCACTAACAGAATTGTGGGTCCACCTACAGCACATGAACTGCAGTTCTAGAAGGTAGCTCACCGCCACCTTCTCAAGCATAACTAGGGATAGGCAACAAATGCTGGCCAAGCCAGTAATGCCCACAACTTCTGAGTAAATAAAAAACATGTTATACACAGCACATAAAGTAGTGTTTATTTATAGAAAATTTAATATGCTTAAAAAAAAAAATCTGATTCCGGCCATCCTTTAAGACCACAAGACAAAAGGAGAAGTGGGCCATATAGTTCATCAAGTCTGCTCCACGATTCAGTGAGATCATACATGATCTGAACACCCTCAACTCTACTTTTCTGCCTTATCCCACAACCCTCGATTCCCTTACTGATTAGGATTCTACCTCAGCCTTGAATATACTTAATACCCCAGCCTTGACAATTCTCTGTGGTAAAGAGTTCCACAGATTCACCATTCTCTGCAAGAAAGAAAATAAGACTGCATCCATTTTAAATGAGCAACTCCTTATTCTGAGATTATGTTCTGTAATCCTAGACTCTCCCTCAAGGATAAACGACCTCTCTACATCTACCCTGTCAAGCCTAAGAATCTTATATGTTTCAAGGAGGTCTTAGGGTCATAGAGATGTACAGCATAGAAACAGACCTTTCAGTCCAACCCGTCCATGCTGACCAGATATCCCAACCCAATCTAGTCCCACCTGCCAGCACCCGGTCCATATCCCTCCAAACCCTTCCTATTCATATACCCATCCAAATACCTCTCAAATGTTGCAACTGTACCAGC
>NC_057739.1:41668891-41675252 GCF_004010195.1 Chiloscyllium plagiosum
AACCCTTTCAAGTTTCACAACATCTTTCCGATAGGAAGGAGACCAGAATTGCACGCAATATTCCAACAGTGGCCTAACCAATGTCCTGTACAGCCGCAACATGACCTCCCAACTCCTGTACTCAATACACTGACCAATAAAGGAAAGCATACCAAATGCCTTAGGAATGCTGGCAAGAAATAAGTCATTTAATTTTGGCCATTTTAGAGGCAAATGTAGAACATAAAAACGGTGTTCAGAAAATATTTTCTGAATGGAGGCAACTATCTACTTGCAGAATTAACCTATCAGATTATACAGGTACAGGAGGATGAGCCGTGGAAATTTATTCTAGAAGACACGAACACATACAGAAGTACAGCGAAAACACTGATTATAAAAGGAAAGGGGCAACCTCAAATAGTCAACCTACACATTCCATATACATTAAACAGCTTTTGGATCCCATGTCCTGCCCTTCCCTTCCCTTTCAAAATCTCTTCTGTCAGAACTGTTAATTTGCACTTCCTACAATTTCCTTTTCGCCCATGGTACATGCTTGTTGCTTCACAACCACCAGAATAATGCTTTTGCATTTATTTAATCTATTCATGGAATGTAGCCATCACTGGCTCAGCCAATATTTATTATCCACACTTCATTGCTCCTGGAAAAAGGTGGCGATGTTGAGTGGCTTTCTTGAACCACTGCAATTTGTGGGTGCACCTATAATCGTCCAGCATTACAAGGAGGGAATTCCAGGAATATGGCCCAATGAAGGTGAAAGAAATTGTGGGATGGTGTATGCTTTTGTGGGGACTTGCAGGCAATGCTCCCTTGTAGCCACTCAGATTCTGCACAGGCTGACTGGCATTGCTTTGTGCTTTCAGAAGCCACTGCCATGCACAAATCTCAGATGTCCACTCAGCAGAGAAAAAAAATTAGAGGAGCTTTGTTTGCAGGAGCTGGTGTTCCCATGACACTGCTGTCCTTCTACTCCTAGGTGGCAGGAGTTATTGGGCCCTAGTGAGTTGTTGAAATGCATCTTGTAGAGAGAGTACCCAGGTTCTGGGTAATCTGGAGGGAGTTACTTTCCACAGAATGTCCAGCCTCTGACCTGCTCTTGTAGCCACAAGTACTTGCAGCATTTACATGGCTAGTTCAGTTTGTAGTCAAATTACATCAAAGAAAACATTTTTTTTTCAGTTTCCTGGTGACTTTTTTCATTCTGTCTTCCATGCTGAAACAAGAGCAGTTTTATCTTTTATTGGAGATGGCTATTGGCATGTGCGACTCGAATGTTACTTGTTACTTTTCAACCCAAGGTGAATGCTGCATGATGTTGCCTGTGACACAATATAGTGGGTGGCTGATCGAATGTTTACCAAGTACTGATCTGTATACAGCTTTAAACAAAGTAGGTGGCATGAGGAGAAATCATGCTTGCAAACCTGAACGATTCAAATCTGGACGACTTATACTTCAGAGCTTGTACCTAAAACTTACAGAAAAGAAAAATGACATAAATGCATTTAAAGCCTATCTTTATGCGCCAAAAGGCTTACGGCTAATGAAACACGTTCGAGTATAACCACACATGTGAAGTGGGAAACATATCAGCCAGTGTGTGCAGAGGGTCCCAGAATCAGCTCTGCAATAATTGAACAGATAATCTGTTTTTACTGATGTTAGCGAAGGGATAAATATTGGCTAGCGGGGGGCGGAGAGAACAGCTCCTGTCCTTCCTTGAAATGGTCCCATAGGATAATTTATGCTGACTTGAGATGCAGACAGGATTATGATTTAAAACATTTTGTCCAAAAGACCCTTGACAGTGCAGCATTCATGTAACAGAATCAGTAGATTTTAACTTGCACATTTTAGTTGGCATTTTTCAAGTATTCCTCACCTGTAAAAAAGTACATAAGCCTCAGCATTCTGTACTACTGTTTCATGGACCTCTGTGACATACTGATCATCGAACTCGTACCACTGACCATTAATTACATTCTGGCAATAGGCAATGTAGTGACCACCTGTAAAATGACCAGTTGAGTACAAGTTTGTATTACCACAATCAACAGAAACCAAAAACGACCAAGAATAAACATTTGTGTTTGAATACTTATTTGATCTTTTTTAAAATCTTTAAAGCAGGGTGTCCAAGCTGTAACCTCCAAGCCCTCTCAATATTACCTGGAAGCCAGGTAATCGAGTTAAATTTGGCTTTTGTCTACTCCTGACAATTCATTTTTTTAGTGAGGGGATGCTGCTGAGTTATCCAATTATACAATGACTTGAATTGAGCAAAATGGAAATTTAGTGCATAATAAAATAAAACAAGAATTTTTGAATTAAGAGGAGTAGACTGCGTTTCTTACTCACTGGTTTATCTTGCTTGGGTTTTGTGGGCCTGGAGGTTTGGAAAGGGTTCTTCGTAAGGCTGCTGCTTCAGATGCTGGATAAATCTTAAATCAGAACACCAAAAATCATTATATTAATAAACTAATGAGAATGCAACATGGTGTATGTTCATGTAAGGATCTGTGCCCCAGGAGGTTCAATAGACTCCATTAATGCAGCCATGAAGAAAATAAAGCTTGTACACTCCAGCTTTAAGCATCAATTACTTTATTTCACTCTACATTTTTTCTAAAGATTCTGCAATGTTTTAAAAAGAAACCGAAAAGAGATACAGATTCTAAACACAGGTAAATTACAGATTATTGCATTCTAATTTAAATTGTGCAAATTACTTTGTTTTATTAATTCAAATTATCAGATAATTTGTAAATTCTTAAGCAACCTGGGATTCCAAACTAGCTGGAGCCAAATGTGTTCCTGTGAATGATTTGCACTCTAGATCATTCTCAAAATTCACTTTATACTATTTATTCAACTAAAGGTAGATTGCGTAACAATTAGTTTTTCCACTTTTCACAGAAGTTGAAATGTGATCTGTTCAATCAGTGCCGTCACTAGCGGTGTTCCACAAGGATCTGTTTTGGGACCATTGCTGTTTGTCATTTTTATAAATGACCTGGAGGAGGGGTTAGAAGGTTGGGTGAGCAAGTTTGCGGATGATACGAAAGTCGGAGGAGTTGTAGACAGTGAGGAAGGATGTGGCAGGTTACAGCGGGATATAGATAAGCTGCAGAACTGGGCAGAAAGGTGGCAAATAGAGTTCAATGTAGCTAAGTGTGAGGTGATTCACTTTGGTAAAAGTAACAAGAAGATGGGGTACTGGGCTAATGGTCGGATACTTGGTAGTGTGGATGAGCAGAGGGATCTTGGTGTCCATGTACACAAATCTTTGAAAGTTGCCACCCAAGTAAATAGTGCGGTGAAGAAGGCATATGGCGTACTGGCCTTTTTTGGGAGAGGAATTGAGTTCCGGAGTACTGAGGCCATGTTGCAGTCGTATAAGACTCTGGTGCGGCCACATCTGGAGTATTCTGTGCAGTTTTGGTCGCCATACTATAGGAAGGATGTGGAGGCACTGGAACGGGTGCAGAGGAGGTTTACCAGGATGTTGCCTGGTATGGTAGGAAGATCGTATGAGGAAAGGCTGAGGGACTTGGGGTTGTTTTCATTGGAGAAAAGAAGGTTTAGGGGTGACTTGATAGAGGGATACAAGATGATTAGGGGTTTAGATAGGGTCGACAGTGAGAATCTTTTTCCACGTATGGAGTCCGCTATTACAAGGGGGCATAGCTTTAAATTAAGGGGGGGTAGATATAGGACAGATGTTAGGGGTAGGTTCTTTACTCAGTGAGTCGTGAGTTCATGGAATGCCCTGCCAGTAGCAGTGGTGGACTCTTCCTCATTATGGGCATTGGATAGACATATGGAGGATAGTGGGCTAGTGTAGATTAGGTGGGCTTGGATCAGCGCAACATCGAGGGCCGAAGGGCTTGTACTGCGTCGTATTCTTCTATGTTCTATTAACCTTACAATATTGGTTCTAAATGAGGGGGACAAATTGCATCTATCAGGACTCTGGGTAATTTTTGAACAATTCAGTATTGGAAATTTTACAAAAATTCCATTCTATTAAAGATAAACACTGGTCTCTTCCATCTGTCTCAATGAATTGAATTGTGTTACTTACTGCCTGCAGTTCCATGATGACAAATAACAGACAAAAGATCATAGGTTGTGATTTGAGATGAGCTCTCCTTGGAAAGAAATGGTCGAAGGTCAAGACCTTCCAATGGGAAAGATACGTGACTATTTACTTTAAAGGAATACATCACTTCATGGCGAAAGCGTTTCAAGTGAATACAAAGGATCTAGAAATAGAGGCAAAAGATTTAAAGTTAACACTACTTGTCTAAAGCTTGACTACAAATCTTGTGTTGACTGCACACTTCCTATCTGCTAACCCTACTTCCTGTTGACAAGACTTCATAGCTCTGGCAACAGTTCCCAACGTAAGTGGCTGTCAACATTTTCCAGTCAGCTTTGTTAGACCAACAATAACAATGTAGTTGCAGGATTTGGCCTGATGATGATACTGTGTGCTGAATTTCTAAAAATCTCCTACCATCTTGTATATCAAAAAAAATTACATAGATTAGCTGATTTAGCAACAATTTCCCTTAGTAAATAATTGGATATGACTTCTTACAAAGTAACAATTCCTAGAATCATGCACTTACTCTGCAAATAAAGACCCAAATTAAGTTATTTGGATGCAATGGTAATAGCATCGTTACAACTCAGTTAGGCAGTGAATCATTAACTTGCACAGTCTTTTTATACTCAAGTTTTTATTTACAGAAACAGACATTACATATGGCACATCGCCTATCTTAGGTTCACTTCTATTTATAGGAGCAGAGGTGAATTCTCAGTTACTGCCCACCACCTGCTTAAAACTAAAGATCCAAATAATGTACGATTAAGAAAGATGACATTTTGCTGAATCTTTTCATCTTGCACTTATCGGAGCAATTTGCAAGAATGCTAACTCAAGGGATAAAGCAACACTTAAACTGTATGAAAGGAGAGCTTGGCCACAGACACTGACATGAATAATGCATTAATTAATGATGATTGACAGCTAACTGCCAGGATTTGTTTAAGTTTTAAACCAACAGGTTGACTCTGATTTTTAAGGGTAGTGCCCTGACTGTCTCGTATCTTGAGTTCAAACAGCTTCAAACCACGCAGCATATATAACTTGTGCCATACTGCAAGCTTCTCAGCATAATTAGTGTCATAGAATCATAGAGCACAGAAACAAGCCCTTCAGCCCATCACACCTATGGCAACCAATAAACTCCAAATTATACTTGAGACAGAAATTCAGGGAGCTAGGATGGAAGTTTAGAGCTAGGACAAGCAGAGTTGTTTTCTCTGGTTTGCTGCCCATGCCACGTGTTAGTGAGATGAAGAATAGGGAGAGAAAGGAGTTGAACACATGGCTACAGGGATGGTGCAGGAGGAAGGGTTTCAGGTTTTTGGATAATTGGAACTCTTTCTGGGTAGGTGGGACCTCTACAAGTAGGATGGTCTTCATCTAAAACAGAAGGGTACCAATATCCTAGGTGGGAAATTCGCTAAAGCTATTAAGGTGGATTTAAACTAATACAGCAGGGGAATGGGACCCAAAATTGTAGGACAGGTACAGAAGAGGATGAGAGTAGGGAGTTCCCAAATCAAGTATCTGACACTGGCAAGCGAGAACCTGGTTTGAAGTGTGTGTACTTCAACGCGAGGAGCATCCGAAATAAAGTGGGTGAACTGGCAGCGTGGGTTGGTACCTAGGACTTCGATGTTGCAGCCATTACAGAGACATTGATAGAGCAGGGACAGAAATGGCTGTTGCAGGTTCCGGGATTCAGATGTTTCATTAAGAACAGAGAAGATGGTAAAAGAGGGGGAAGTGTGGCATTGTTGATCAGGGACAATATTACAGTTGTAGAAAGGATGTTTGGGGACTCATTAACTGAGGTAGTATGGGCTGAGGTTAGAAACAGGAAAGAAGTAGTCAGCATGCTGGGAGTTTTCTACAGGTCTCCGAATAGTCCCAGAGATGTAGAGGAAAGGATAGCAAAGATGATTCTCGATAGGAGTGAGAGAGGCAGGGTAGTTGTCATGGGAGACTTCAACTATCCAAATATTGACTGGAATCACTACAGTACGAGTACTATAGATGGGTCGGTTTTTGTCCAGTGTGTGCAGGAGGGCTTCCTGACACAGTATGTAGACAGGCCAACAAGGGACAAAGCCACTTTAGATTTAGTACTGGGTAACGAGCCTGGCCAGGTGTTAGATTTGGAAGTAGGTGAGCACTTTGGAGACAGCGATCACAATTCTGTCAGGTTTACTTTAGTGATGGAAAGGGATAGGTGTACTCCACCGAGCAAGAGTTACA
>NC_057739.1:41676934-41728893 GCF_004010195.1 Chiloscyllium plagiosum
GCTCCAGGCTCACTGCCTTTATTCCTGATGAAGGGCTTTTGCCCAAAATGTCGATTTCGAAGCTCCTTGGATGTTGCCTGAACTGCTGTGCTCTTCCAGCACCACTAATCCAGAATCTGGTTTCCAGCATCTGCAGTCATTGTTTTTACCTCGTTTTTTTCCCTCAGATTGACAGGATTGTATGAAGGCATACAGTGTTTTGGCCTTTATTAATAGAGGGATTGAGTTCTGGAACCAGGAGGTTATGCTGCAGCTGTACAAAGCTCTGGTACGGCCACACTTGGAGTATTGTGTACAGTTCTGGTCACCGCATTATAAGAAGGATGTGGAAGCTTTGGAAAGGGTGCAGAGGAGATTTACTAGGATGTTGCCTGGTATGGAAGGAATGTCTTACGAGGAAAGGCCGAGGGCCTTGAGGCTGTTCTCGTTAGAGAGAAGGTTGAGAGGTGACTTAATAGGGACATACAAGATAATCAGAGGGTTAGACAGGGTGGACAGGGAGAGCCTTTTTCCAAGTATGGGGATGGGAAACACGAGGGGACACAACTTTAAAGTGAGGGGAGATAGGTATAAGACAGATGTATGAGGTAGTTTCTTTACTCAGAGTAGTAAGGGTATGGAATGCTTTGCCTGCATCGGTAGTAGATTCGCCAAGTTTAAGTGCATTTAAGTCGTCATTGGACAGGCAAATGGACGTACATGGAATAGTGTAGTTGGGATGGGCTTCAGAATAGTATGATAGGGCGGCATAACATCGAGGGCCGAAGGGCCTGTACTGCGCTGTAATGTTCTATGTTCTATACTAATCCCATTTATCTGCACTTGGTCCATAGCCTATGCACTGACATTTTCAGTGCCTACCCAAATGCTTCTTAAATATTGCAATAGCATTTAGAACTACCACTCTCTCAGGCAGCACATTTCATATTTCTATCACTCTCATGGTGAATAAAATCTTTTCTGACATTCCCTAAACCACTTACTCCTCATCTTAACTTATGCCCTCCTTTTTAGACATTTTAAGGGAAAGCTGGGGGAAGGAATCTGATTATGGCATACAAAACGATGAGAGGCAGAGTCAGGGGAGATTGTGAGAATCTTTTCCTGATGGCAGACCAAAGGTATAGTATCAAGTCTACCCTGTTCCTACATTCTACTCTTCGGTTAATGAAGACAAGCATCTTGTATACTTTCATCAACCTGTGCTGAAACTTGCAGTGATCCATGAACTTATACACAAAGGAAACTGTGCTCCTCAGTACTCCTGAGAGTTTTACCATTCTTTATCTATGTTCTTGCCTTATTAAACCTCCCAAAATGCATCTTCTCAATCAATTCTTTGCAGATAATTCAGAATTATCCAGCAAGCATTGTCCTTGTACAGACTCAAATCCAATGCTGGATACTGTGTACACCAGTACACCAGCACTGAACAGATCATATATTGTCCATACATATGACAAGGCCACAAAGCAATCACTCTTGTTGCTATAAAGAACTGAGCCCACTTCAGATCACTCTGGAAAGGTAAGATTCCTCAACAGGTCAAATTTCATGGTTTCTATATAGTAGCAACATGGGTGCTTTGTACCAGACTGCTGCCATCAAGCTAAAAGATTGTTCTGCCTATCTCATAAATGATTCATTGTTACGTGACTCTCAGTGCTATGATGCTAGGTACTCAAGAGACTTGTGGTGCAGTAATGGGATCTCTATCTCAGGGCTGGAAAGTGCAGGCTCAAGTCCCATTTCCCATGGTGTGATTGCCATAGATGTTCAAATAGGTTGTTTGGATTAAAAAACGCATCTATCCTTGCAATCCCTGTCCTAGATGAGAGTACAGCCAATACCACCTCAGAATAATGTAGCAAAACAGGGGTCATTTGGTCCATCGCATTCTTTGGAAGTGTTATCTATGGTGTGGCATGGTGCCTCAGTGGTTAGCACTGTTGCCTCAACGCCAGAGACCTGGGTTGATTATTCTTTCAGACTTATTGAACCAGTGAGGTACTCCAGAAGCAGAAATAGTCACAGTTGATCAGTAAATTTCATTGTTCAATTGAAAACTGGGTCATATTGAGTATTCAAAGAACGAAGCTTATTGTGAAAAGTTGTCAAAATAAAGAATCAATTATATATACACAACCTAAAAGGAAACCAGCAATAAAATGTCTAAACAATGAACTTCCTTTCGTTTACAAGGAAACAGTACTAACAACGTATTGTTTTACAAATATATAATCATGGTTCAGATATGGTAATGCCAAAGCCAAATGTAAGACATGTTAAAGTAATCAATGAAGAAAGCTATTGAAGTAAGCCTCTTTCTGAACTCAGTTATAATTTTCAAAAGATAGAAACTACAAGCGTTGAAGTGCAGAATTGCAAAATACCAATTCACATATAAAATTCTTATTAAAAATGATTTGAATTGACCATTAAACTACTGGTGTACAATAACAAATCCGATTAGACGTTGGTCACAGCAACAGGAACTTATACAGTCGAGCTAAAAACTAGAAAAGGGCTTTCTTGAAAACCATTTAACACTGTTTATTCTGGTAACTCACCTGCTTGTTCATAATCGAATATGAAACCACTGTTGTGCTTTTGGGTTTTATTTTGCAGGTTAAGACTATAGTGTAGTGAACATAAATAACATCTCAAATCTTGGTAGATTGAATGTTTGCCACCTACCTCTGGAAGCTTAAGGACTTTGCAATACTTGACTCCATTCCTTAACCTTTAAAATAAAAAAAAACATAAGTTTGGTGAACTTAAAACAATATCATCACACGCACACACACAGCAAACATAAACATAGCTTAATCTAATGCAACCCGTATTAAAGCAACTTAATTCAACCCCCAATCTCGCCAAATCTTACTTTGTAGATAGTTGCACAGACAGGCTAAGAGGCGATATTTGGGGGAGTGGGAATAAAAAGCAAGCTGATATTCATAGTTGAATTAAATTCCTGTTTTACTTCAGCCTGTGATTACCCACATCCCAATGAATCAAAGGGAATATATAAGGTCAAAGGTAAAAGTTGATTAGCAGCATCCCCTCATGCTCCAAACTGGATATCCTAAAAATCGAAAGGCACTCTCCTCTCTCTCCGCCCACTTCCCCAATACACTCCAACTTGTGTCAGGAATACATTTACCATGACACCAATTCTCTGCGTAGAAGCTGCTCAGTACATGTCACATGTTAAAAAAGTCAACTCAACTATTGGTTATTTAATATGGGGGCGGAATGGAAGCTCAGTGGTTAGCACTGCTGCCTCACAGCACCAGGGTCTCAGGTTCGATTCCAGCCTCAGGCGACTGTCTGTGTGGAGTTTGCACATTCTCCCAGTGTCTGTGTGGGTTTCCTCCGGGTGCTCCAGTTTTCTCCCACAGTCCAAAGATGTGCAGGTCAGGTGAACTGGCCATGCTAAATTGCCCATTGTGTTAGGTGCATTAGTTACAGGGAAATGGGTCTGGGTGGGTTACTCTTCGGAGGGTCAATGTGGACTTGTAGGGCTGAAGGGCCTGTTTCCACACTGTAAGGAATCTAATCTAATCACTTGTTAAAAAGAAACTGTAACACCCAATCAGAATGATTACTGAGCTTGTGGAAAGACAGTTAGAAGAAAACAGTACACATTTCAACTTACTTCTTACATCGCTCACAACTGTACATATTGTCACCTACAAAAAAAAAGGCAATTCAAGGGAATCCATTACATTTATTGGTTAAGACATTAAAAATTATATATAGTTTCCAATTGCTCGTTAATAGTCTGTCTGGAAAGCAGAACAGATGTGAAACACGGGATCACGGAAGGCAGTAAATGAAAATTCAACTGAGGCCTTTACTGTAAAAACCAATACTCTAGTTTAAAGAAAAACAAATACTTTATATAACAGCACTCACAATATTCCAAGGTGCTTTACAGCCAAATAAGTAATTTTTGAAGTGCCATCAATGTTGTAACACTGCAGCTAATGCATACACAGCAAGCTCCCACAAACAGTGATGATAATCAGTTTATTCAGAGTAATGCTGATTGAGTGTTAATCAATAAACTGGACTGCTCTAAAAAACATTTTTCAAGGCACTTGCTTCAATGCAGGCCTCACTGTGAAATTGAAAAACTTAAGAGCTACGCAGGCGATGCGCTATTCATGTTATGGAATATCGCAGATAAAAGATATGTGATGGAGTGTGGGAAAATTATCTTTACATTAAGAGGTCCAAGGCTGTGGAATGCACTGTTGGGGTTTAGCAGTTGAAGCAGGAACCAGGACAAAATGAGATCGGATAGGTGAATGAAGGAAGATGGGGTACGAGAACAAGGTGGGTAAACGTGATAAGAACCGTATGCTCACGTGGAGGGTGAATGCCGACATGGACTGGTTGGGCTGAATGGCCTGTTTCCACGTTGTAACTTCTATGTATTTCTATGAAAAGCAAACAGTACAAAATAAATCTCAATGAACTCGCCTTTCAGCTCATCAGCAGCAAAAAAGGCAGCTAAGCAATCTTCTAAAGTCACTACAGGACCCCAGAACCAGCTCGGGATGCAGGATACGACAAACCTGCAACGAGAATTGTATAAGCACTACAATCAGTCAAAATGAGTACTTGTTTTTGAGGTAAAGTCAAGAGTCACAAAACCAGGAACAAAAGTATAGGCTTTAAGCTGAAAGAAAACTAACATACAAAAAAAAATTAAACTTGCATATCAATGCTTTAAATACAAAGATAAAATATTGTCAAGTCTCAGTTTATAACTTGAAAATTTCTCTATTTTGTTTAATACTCCCTAATCCTCAAGGCAATTTCACACGAGTGTTTGAAACTCTGAACGGAGCTAAAATTATGCTGCAGGAAATGCAGTTACCTCCAATGTGACAATAACTCATGAGTTCAGTAAAAGGAGATCAGAGAGAAGACTGCTTCCTATTAAGAGTGACTCCATAAATTTGGAGTAGCGCTATTAGGAGGCTGATAGTCTGAAGTCTAAATTTGATCATAATAAATATTCAAGAAGTGGAGGAAGAAACAAACTTCCAAACAGACCCACATGCAATTTATGTAGAGATGAGGTTACAACCAAACTGCACAGATGAGATCAGGATATCCCTACACGGCACCTTTCTTTCTTCTGTCCAGAGGAAGAACTGCTCACCTTTTATTCAATGCTGCACCTTCACACCACCAGCCACTCCCAAAATCATGAACACACTATTTGTCTAATAAACTATTTATGTACTGGTGTCAATTTTAAGTAAATAAACTTGTATAAAGGGAAGTCAAGTTTACACAAATTCAGAGTAAAGCACCATCAGCTATACACAAAAAGTATGATTTAAAAGAAATGTAACATCTCCTTAAATAACAACAATGTAGTGAATATGCAAATATTGTATCAAACCCAAAATTCATAATGGGTACTAAAACTTAGTACATTGCTTGGATGGCTCAAAGCCATGTAGTCTGCAATATCTAGTAAGTTTTGCAAATACTATTTACCTTCTAATATAATCCATAATGAACGCAACCCAACCTTGTGTACTGTAGGCATCACTGCAGGTGCCCGTTTTCACAGGTACATTTTGGTGGATGGATGCATGCAGTTTAGCTAAATCTTCCTTCCCAGGAATTGGCAATGACAAATCCTGAAATGTTTCCACTGTGGAAGAAATCTGCAAGAGGAAAGAGCCAAGAATGTTCACACAGAAAACTAGAGGTCTAACTGGAATCAAAAATTACTGCTGGCTCTGTATACTGTGAAATTGATAGTACAATTCAAACTACTGGATTGCATCTTGCATCAACATTGCACTCAATGCTCCATTTCTCCTCCTGCTTTCCAGGTTTTAACACTCTAAATTCATTCTTAAATTTAAATTGTACAATTAGTTTCTCATTACCTACAGAAGCCGCTCTCATTCAGCGTACATCAAGGTCAATGGTGCATAGTATTCATTTTATTCTTTGATAGGATTTCACTATCACTGGCAAGACCATTATTCATTTATGCCCAATTTCTCTTAAAGTGAGTGGCTTACTAGGTCATTTCAGAGGGTAGCTGAGAATCAACCACACTCCCGTGAACCTGTCAACATGTATCGGCCAGACTAGGTAAGGACAACAAATGGTTAACCAGATGAGTATTTTATATGAAGCATCAATAGCTTTTCTAACTATGACTACCTTTCAATTCAAGTTTTTTAAAAATATATTTGCTTTTTAATTGAAATTCCACCAGCTATTATGGTAGAATTTTAAATCATGTCCCCAGATCAGGACCTCAGCCTTACTAGCTCAGTGACATAAGCAGTATGCTGGCTCCTCATAAAATTGCAGCCATCAGCACTCTACAGGTATGAAGATGGGAGTGTCCACAGAATCAACTTTATGGTCATTAATAAATGTATCCAGCCACCACTAGTAGCCCAAGTGTCAGTCCTTCACTGAAAAGTTGCCTGAGGGGAAAAACCATCCAAAACTAAAATAACCCTTTTCTTTTGGAGCATCAACCTTGTCTCAGGGATGATATTGCCATACGTTCAAATTCCACTCCAAAATCTTAAGTGCACATAACTCAGGCTAATGCTTTTACTGTGAGAGCTTTTAAACTCTTCATCTATGAATTTCAATGAATTCTACAGTTGTAAGGATATCAATTTTCAGTGTTAGATATTAAATTGTTTCAGTCCAACAACTTACCATGTTGTTGGACGGAAACAAACTAAACTTTTCATAGAGTAGTTTGCATCCACTACACAAATAATGCAAAATTGACATCATGCAACGGTGAGGCATACAGCAGGATATTATTTTCACAAAGCTAACGACACAGCGACACACTTCAGGATACTTTTCGATATCCTGTTTAACCCTGCACCTGCCTCTCAGCAGAAAATAATTGCATTTGACAATTCTGCTTCAAACAATATAATTCCGTCAAGGGAATGTTCACCTAACCATTATGACGGGGTTCATTTGGCATGCCATCAATCACAGAAGAAGAAAAGCTCAAAAGGATATAATAACTCTCTTAAAAATACAGGTGATACTTACTCGATCACATGTGAGACATTGGACTAAGCTCAAAATTGACCCATCAAAGATATCAGAAATTACACTGCGGTACTTGGCCTGTTTCTTCTTTTTGGCAGATAATAGAAGTTGAGCTGAGTGAACAAAGATACATAAGTGAATTACAGCATATGCAGTGTGACTAAACTAATATATCATAAAATCAATATTGTTAAAAAACCAAGGTTGCTAGATTAATGGGGTATGCTAAACCTTATTCACTCATTTTTGTTGGATTTGAGCATCGCTAACTGCTCAGCAGTTATTGCCTGTCCCTTGCTGCACTAAGGTGACAAGTTGCCTTCTTGAACCGCTACGTCCACATGCTGACCCACAATGCCATCAGGGAGGGAATTCCAGGATTTTGACCCAGTGATACTGGAGGAACAGTGATATATTTCTAAGTCAGGATGGTGGGTGGCTTAGATGAGAATTTGCAGGGGATCGCATTCCCATGCATCTGCTTCCCTTGTTCTTCTAGATGGAAGTGGTTTTGGGTTTGAAACGTGCTGTCCGAGGATCTTTGGTGATTTTCTGCAGTGCATCTTGTAAGCAGTACACACTGCTGCTACTTAGCATCAGTGATGGAGGGAGTGGATGTGGTGCCAATCAAGCCAGCTGCTTTGTCTGGATGGTGTCAAGCTTCTTGAGTGTTGTTGGGGCTGCATTCATCCAGGCAAGTGGGGAATATTCCATTACACTCCAGACTTATGCCTTGTAGATGGTGGACAGGCTTTGGGGACACAGGAGGGGAGTTACTCGCCACAGTATTCCTAGCCTCTGACCTGCTTTTGCAGCCACTGCATTTATGTGGTGAGTCCACTTGAGTTTCTGATCAATGATAACTCCCAGGTTGTTGATAGTGGGGATTCAATGATGGTAATGTCATGGGGCAGTGGTTAGATTATCTCATGATGGATTGTCGTAGCCTGGCATTTGTGTGGTACTAATGTTACTTGCCACTTGTCAGCCCAAGCCAACATATTGTCCAGATCTTGCTGCCATGTGGGTATGGACCACTTCAGCGTCGGAGGAGTCGCCAATGATGTTGAACATTGTGCAATCAGTGATGAACAATCCCATTGCTGACCTTGTGAAGAAGGGGAGGTCATTGATGAAGTAGCAGGAGATGGTTGGGCCTAGGACACTACACTGAGCAACTACAATAGTGGGGTCCTGGAGTCAAAATGATGGACCTCCAACAACCATGACTTTCTTCCCACGAGTTAGATATGACTAACCACCAGAGAGTTTTCCCCAATAGCAAAACTGGAATCAGTGGATAAGGCTCCTCGATGCCACACTTGGTCAACTGCAGTCTTGACATTAATGGCCGACACTCTCACCTGACCTCCAAAATTCAGCTTTTTTTCCTCTATGTTTGAACAAAGACTGTAATAAGGTCAGGAGCTGAGTGGCCCTGGTAGAACCCAAACTGGGCATCACTGAGCAGGTTATTGTTGTGCAGGCGCTGCTTGATAGCACTGCTGATGACACCTTCCATCAGTTTACTGATGATTGAGAGTAGACTTATGGGGCAGTAACTGGCCAGGTTGGATTTGTCCAGTTTTTTTTTTACATAGGACATACTTTCCACACTCTCGGGTAGATGTCAGTGTTGTACCTGCAGTGAAACAGGTTGGCTAGGTGCACAGTTCTGTAGTACTATTGTTGGAATATTGTCAGGGCCTGCAGTCTTTGCCGTAATCAGTGTCTCCAACCGCTTCTTGATATCATGTGTAGTGAATCAAATTGGCTGAAGTCTACTATCTTCAATGTTGGGGACCACTGGAGAAGGCAGAGATGGATCATCCACAAGGCACTTCTGGCTGAAGGTTACAGTGAAAGCTTCAGCCTTATTTTTTGCACTGACGTGCTGGGCGTTTCAATCATTGAGGACGGGAATATTTGGGGAGCCTCCTCCCCCACTGAGTTGTTTAATCGTCCACCATCATTCATGACTAGGTGTAGCAGGACTGCAGAGCTTCGAACTAATCCGTTGATTGTGGGATCACTTAGGTCTGTCTATCACTTGTTGTCTATGCTGTTTGGTATGCAAGTATTCCTGTTTGGTAGCTTCACCAGGTTGACACCTCAGCTTCAGGTATGCCTGGTGTGGCTCCTGGCAAGCCCTCCTGTACTCTCCATTGTACCAGGGTGTGGAAACCATTTGCTGGGCTATGGCTTTCCTCCTGGTTAAGGATCCATTTTGTGGAAGTGCCCCTCATCCAGCAGATCAATAGTATTTAGCATGTAGCTGTAGGAGGCTGTCTCGCACATAACTTGCACCCCTCTCACTGTGTGTGCAGCTTAATTGCTCAAAAGGCACCTCCTCTTGTCAATTAACTTCTATCTCTCTACAATATATTGCCACTGTGTGTTGCTCCTCTAATTAAGGATCTCTGTAAACAGTATGTTAGGTGAGAACTTTCAATCGTGTTTGCTTGTAGAATGTATAGCATCTTTTAGGGCTGACTGGAGAGAGTTGACCCCTGATTCAGTACCTCCTCAGACTATACTGACACTTTGTAACTAATGGTCAGCCTGTCTTGTTTTCTATATAACCTTGAAACTTTCTGCTGTTTTTCGGAATACTGTTAGGACAGAGGATATCCCCACGATGCATCTTGTAATTAATTGGTTAATGCTCAAGGCCCGCCTCTCCAGATTTTCTTCACAGCGTTGATCCCCTGGCTTGATGACAATGGTCGAGTGGGGGATATGCTGGACCATGAGGTTACAGATTATGCTGGAGTGCAGTTCTACTGCCGTTGATGGCCCACAGTGCTTCATGGATGCCCAGTCTTGAGTGAGTTGCGAGACCTGTTCGAAGTCTGTCCCATTTAGCATGGTGAAACTGCGGCGAGTAACTCACCTTTTGACTCCCCAAAGCCAGTTCATCATCTACAAGGCACAAGTCAGGAGTGTTATGAAATACTGTCCACTTGCTTGGACGAGTGCAGCTCTAAAAACACTCAAGAAGCTTGACACCATTCAGGACAAAGCAGCCTTCTTGATTGGCATTACACCCACAAGCATCCACTCCTTCCACTACTGGTGCTCATTAGCAATAGTCTGCACTATTTACAAGATGCATTGCATAAATTCACCAAAGATCTTCATATAGCACTTTCCATACACAACCGGTTCTACCTAGAAGAACAAGGGCAGCAGATGCATGGTAATACCACCACCTTCAAGTCACCCTCCACCATCCTGACTTGGAAATATATCATTGTTCCTTCACTGTTGAGTGGTCAAAATCCTGGACTTCCCTCCCTAAGGGCATTGTGGGTCAACCCACAGCAGGTGGACTGCAGTGGTTCAAGACAGCAGCTCACCACTTTCTCAGGGGTAACTAGGGATGGGCAATAAAATACTGGCCAGCTAGCGCTGCCCACATCTCACAAATGAATTTTTAAAAACCATAATTTAAAATATCTTTTTTAACATTAGAGTTAAGACAGTCAGTTGTACCTTTCCATAATCAAGACCATGATATACCAGATCTCCAATTGGCAAACATACTATCATTTCAGCTATTTAAAAAAAAAAATTAAGCGTACTGGCAAGAAGCATTCTTTGAAATGCAGAAGTGCTCATGAAAAGATATATAATAATAATTACACACAGGAAAAAAAAAGAGTTTTTAGCTAAGATCAAAACTTACACTTTAAAAACTTAGCCCAAGAGAAACAACAAGGAAATGATTATTTTTAAACTACCAGGAAGAAGGGTACCTTTTTTGAGGGAAAACGATGACATCGCTCGCATTGGACTCGATCGAGGTGGGCTACTGGACAAATTAGAATGAAGTTCCTGGTGGATGGGACTGCAAGGCCGTGACGTGCAACGCATGTTTACGTCATTGTCAGGTTCTGGGAGAGACAAACAGCAATCAAGCTAAACAGATTATGTTGCATTGCCTCTGAGCAACACTTGCTGCACATTGTGTAAAGCTGACTAGAATACGCAGAGGGCATCTATCAGTGAAAAACCCATCAGGACAAAACAAAAATTCATTCCCATTTTCCGAGTTGCAATTGCAAGCCCTGCTGTAAACAAACTTCGACCCACTCAATAACCCAGATTAGTGAATATTATTATAGTTTTCTCTCCATCGAAGCACATATTATAATGTGCTGCCAAAAAAACCTAGCTCCAAAATAATTGCATCTAACAGTAGTATACCAAAACATACCTAGAATATTTTAACCTTGAGGGACATGAGATTCAGAATGCAGATTGATTCTCAACTCAATATTTCATTCTTGACTCAGAGAACGCATTTTAGAAAAATTAAGTAACGCACCTGGTGTTCTGAAAGTACTGTTGGAAGCCATAGAAGTGGGAGCATCTCCAGAACCTCCAGCATCTCCAGAACTCAGAGATGTGTCCACGTCTGCATCTTCATCGATTGCATCCACTGTCCCCAACCTGTGGTGCCCATATGAAAATTTTCTGTCCTTCTGCCTCTCCTTTTCTGAAATTCCTTTCCCGCATTCGTCCTGAATTAGGAGCTCAGTCTCGATCTGCTTCTCAGCAGCACATCTGCTTCTGTTCTCTCCTTCTCCTTTGTCACTGCTCGCGCCGGAATCGCAAGACAGAAATTCGTCCTCCGATGGGCTTCTATCACCATCACGCTTTTCATCCGTGTCACTTGAGCAATCAGAGTCTCGCTCAGTCAATGGCTCTTTAAGTTCTTCATGGAGTTGATCCATCAAACAGCGGAGGAATTCCTGTGTGTCCTGCAAAGTCATAAGGAGTACAGGGATGAAGCTCAAATTTACCTGCTAAACAGTAGGTGACAATTCTGCTGAGTTTATTGTCTTTGACTTGATTGAGGTAAAACCCAACTATCCACTGGAAATGAGCAGTACAAATTATCAGTACTGCAATATTTGCAGGAAGAGGTCCAACAGTGTCCAGTAAACAGGGGCCTCTGGTGGAAGTAAGTAGTTAAGGCAACTATTCAATAATGAGCAAAATTCATTGAATTATTGTAGCTGCTCAATCACGATCTGATCACAAGTGGTTGATTCTAAAGTTCTGCTGACCATCCAAATAGTTCAACACTAAACTGATAGAAGAAAGGTTTAGATCTGGTTATGCTCTGTTGTTCAAACATTTATTTCTTCATTTCCTTCATTACATCATCTCAAAATATACTTCATTAACTGAAAAGTGCTTTAAGGCACCCTGAAGGCAATGCAAGTTTTTCATTTTCAGCTGACACTCCAGTGCAGTGCTGACAGTGAGTTACACTGTCAGAGATGTCCTCCCAATAAAGCTTTTATGAAGATTCATGCAGAGGATGGTGCATGTATGAAACGCACTGCCAGAGGAAGTGGAGGAGACTGGCACAATAACATTTAAAAAGCATTAGGATGGGTATATGAATAAGAAGAAGGGTTAGAGGGATATGGGCCAAATTCTGGCAAATGGAACTAGATTAATTTAGACTATCTGGTCAACATAGTGGAGTTAGACCAAAGAGTCTGTTTCAATGCTACATAACTATGACTCTTAAGTGTTACACAATTAGTTGAACATATATATGTTGAACTAAAAACTTTTTAAACATAGGATACAGTAGCAAAAACATTGCATTTGTAAAGAACGCAGGCTGCCAGATAGATACTGAGGCTGCAACATTTAGAGCAGTCACATGATTGTGTAAAAATTGTTATTTCGACAGCCAACTAGAGAGAACTTACCTAAGCAATCTTATTTTCTCTCAACCCTTTTTCAAGGTTTGAGAGTTGAAAATCCACTGAAAGACTATGGAGGATTCTTGAAGGAGAAGTCTGTCTCCAGGAAAACCGGACCATAACCGATCCAGGGAAAAATCCTAATACTAATAGCTTGAGCAACAAGTTACAGATGCACGCCAGCATTTTAGACAAATCTGTGAATAATTTTATTTAAAACTTAATTGCTCCTTGGCCGTAAGTCCTTGAGTTGTGGAGAGTTTAAAACAAAACACTGAATACCCCAGACTTAGAGGGAGGTGAATGTGTCTTTTTTTGGAAAAGGTTATTTAGATATATTTAGACAATTTAGCACTTTCTAAAATTATCTTTGCACCTTTGCTTGAATAAGATTTTTGCAATAAATGAGCTCTTTGTTAATTTAAAGGAAGTTGGTTGACTTGGTCTGGATATAGAGCAACATATTGATAATTCATATCGACAACAACAGCTCCTTTCTAAATTCAAGCTTTGTCGTGGCCAGTGGAAGAGTGGGAGAAGGAATCGGTCCACCCTTCCAAATGATCATTAGGGTAAATCAAGGGTTATAAGGAAAGGGCAGGAAACGGGACATGAGGAATGTCGGGATCGGCCATGATTCTACTGAACGAGAGCAGGCCTAGTGGGCCAACGGCCTACTCCTGTTCCTATTTCTTGTGGTCTTATTATGGTCTTAACTGGGACGGAACACATCAATAACACTAACTCAATCATCCCTCTCAGGTGAGTGGGAAAGCTCTCAATACACTACTTTGAAGAACAGCAAAATAGAGAGACTTTTGTCATTATGACACTTTTTGCCTGTGTGACCTTGCTGGCTAGAATTCTGACTCTGTTTTCTGCATTACAACAATTCCACTTTACAGAACAATCTTACATTATCCAAACACTTTCATTGATGAATAGAAGGGTAGACGACAAGAGCAGAGTGGGAATTCAAACTTTCAAGCCTACTTCTTCATTCAATTGATCATGTCTGATCATTGTCTTCAATACCTTAACTCCATCCTCCTTCCATATCCCTCAATCCCTTTAGCCTCAAGAGCTATATCTGCCTCCTGTCTGAAAATGTGTTTTGGCCTCAACCTCTGTGACAGTGAACTCCACAAGCTCAACCCCTCCTGATATAAAAATAAATTCCTTATTTGATTTTCTCAATAATTCTAGGAGTATTTTCCAACTTATTTTTTAAAACAATGTCTGTTCTCCTCCCCTCCCTTCACATTTCAAACAAAAAAAATTTCTTGCCATCACTTAACTCTGAGTAGTATAGACCCGCCTTAGGATGATTTTATTTCCAGTTTTCTGCCTTACCTTCTTGCTTTTAACTTTAAAGGATTATTTTAAAGTCTGTGCTCCATCTCTAATTAAAAAACACTCCAAAATGTCAGCATTATTTCATAAGAGCAAGCAAATGATCTATTGTGCCTTTGCCAAGTCTCTGCCACAACAATTCAAAGAAATTTCACTGCCCTGATCTCGTGACATAATGTTATTATTTCCCTCTGCCTCAAACGTTGTACATTTACTACATATTAGCTTGCAAGTTGCAAGTAATAAAATGTACTTACATAGAAGAATGCACTACAACTGTAAGTTTCCCTTTTAATTGCACCATATATTTCAGAGTGTACAGCCACATTAAAAAAAACTTTAATTATAACAAAAAGGAACGTGAAATTGAGTATTATTCTGATTCTCAGTCAAGGATGATCACAATAAGATTGGAACCTAGTTATTGTGAACCTAGTCACGCATTAGGATGTTGTCAAATGCTTCAAAGAGAAAATCTTTTGAAATACAATAGCATGTAGCCAAACATTCTGCACGCAGCATAAATAGCATAAAAGAAACAGAAACATAAAGCAAGTATTATAACTGAGAACAGCAACAAAGCACAATGCAAACTCACGGAACAACACCTTATTATCCACTGGGATTTTACAGCCTCAAGGTCTCAATATTCAGTAACTTCAAAAACCAACCATTATGTCGTTTTCCATTTCTCACATTCCCTCCCCATGTGAATTCAAGTCTGGGAGTGAGATATTAAAATCAACGCAAGATACTTTCTCCCATTAAATTCAGTTCAATACATGCTTGTTTACAAATTTACCAAATGCATTTTAAACGATTCATGCCTGGAACAAGGGCATCACTGGCTCAACCAGCATTAATTGCCCACCCCAAATTGCCCAGAGGGCAGGTAAGAGTTAATCGCACTGCTGTGGGTCTGGAGTCACATGTGGCCAGACCAGTTAAGGATTGCAGTTTCCTTCCCTGAAGGATATTAGTGAACAAGATGGGTTTTTCTAACAATTGGCAACACGTTCACAGTCATTAGACCTCTTAATTCCAGATTTTTAATAAAATTTAATTCAAATTCCATCATCTGTGGTGGCGGACTTGAACCTGGGTCCCCAGAACATCTGTCCCTTTAAAACTTTTAAAAAAAGACTAATATTCAGGACAAAATATTCACTGCAAAATCTGACAAAGAAAACTTTTGTTATTCAGTCCAACACAAACACACTCAGACCAAGCTTATTGTAACAACAGGGAAATGTTATTTACTGGAACTGAGCTTCAAATGATTAGTTAAATAAATTTCTCGCTTCTGTTTTCCAAAGCTCAAAAGAAAATCAAAAACCTGCCTTCTTCCTCCACATCTACATGATTTGACATCCAAGAAAATGTACAGCTATTCTGTTGTGATTACAGTTGGACATGAAATGGCAGTTCCCCATGTCCTTTAAGGAAAACAAACAGCATCCAATGCAGCTCAGTTTTACAACTTCACAAGGCGGTACAGGTCAAGCTGAGTTGAGGGCTAGTTCTTTTGTTTGTCATTGCACTCACTGAATCAATGAAACACCAACGGCTTGAAACAATAGCCACTTGTTCATTAAGACAAACTGCTGAATTTGAAACAAATGGCTGATGATGAACATCAGCTACAAGGAACAACTCTTCAGGATACTTTGAGATGCAGGAGTGGATAAAACTGAACAAAGCCACAGTTCTGAATGATTTCCATTACCTGCGAAGCAAATTATCAAAGTTAACTTTTGCCTGTGCAACACAAAGGAGAGTAAGAAAAACTTTCCGTTCACCTCCCGTATGAAATGTTGGCTATTGGCAGGAAACACTAATCAGTGAAACCACCAATTACATGCTTCATTATAACACACCATTTGGACTGGTTGCCAAACAGCCCATTATAATGATCACTTTTGCAGATTCCTGGCAACAACCAATATTTTATATGCACCACAGATTGATTCTTTCATATATCTCAAGGCAACAAATGAAGGGCAGGCTTAAGACAAACGTTACTAAGTTCTGTAGTTCTTTGTGAAAAAAAACAGCAGCTGCAACAGGCTGTCAAGAAGGTCTGTTAAGGAATGGCTGCTGGGTTCTTGCAATACAATCTACATCTTTGATACAGTAGATCATATTCTGACGACAATGAAACTTTCAGTCAAACTCATTATTTTTTTAAAAATTCTCTTGAAGTGTTTCCATTTTTGCACAATTTTAAACCTTGAATATCATACAATATAGTTTATTTAATTTTTCATATTGGTGAACCAAGTTAAAACAAAAACATAATTCTCTTGGGCAACATATCTCTTATCAGATTATGTAATGTTGACACATTTAGTGTTAATTACTGCAACTCCAGTTCTACAAGAATGGTTTCCCCTCTGCTGCTTCTCAAGGAGCAACAACAGCAATGTGTGCCACGTTTAAGTGTAAACATCAAGGAGACTAGAGGCACAGATTTGTAATCTAAAGGATACAAAGGGAAGCTGCTCGCACTTCTGGTTCAAACTTTTATTTCTACTTTACACAAACATTAACAGCATATACATATCACAGCTCTTCTTGAATTTGAGGGAACTACAATCAACTCTATAAAAGTTTCCATATAAAGGCTATGTTTGCACATGGGAGTTAAATAATACTTTACAATTACAACACCACAGTGAAATAAATTGGTGATGTCCTTATAATATGCTTGATGTTCGTCAAATACATACCTCAAAAGGAGATTTCACTGAGACAGACATGATTTCAGCTTAATCTCTTAGGCAATGATGGGAGAGTGCATAAATGGTGCAGTTTCTCCCATTTTCCTAGAGTGTCAGCATTTGGTAAGGTTTTAGATATGATCACTTATTCACTAAAAACTCCTGATGTGAATAAAGCAACAGGTTAAATTACATTCTCTAGGCTACATGTTAATGAGTGTTTCCTTGTTGAACCACATGCTGATCTCTGTTGAGATCGTAAGTTTAAATTGTGCAGTTTTGCACACTCTCTATCAGGATGTTCATCTGTTAAGAGCCTTCAGGAAAGTGTAAAATGCATTAGGAAACGTGGATGTACAAAGGATGCCCTTGTACACCAGTCAGATGCAGTAAGCAAATAGGAGGCAGATTTATATTGGTCTTTATCACAAAAGGATGAGTTCAGAATTGGGGATGCCTTACTACATTGATACAGGGCTTTGGAGAAATCATACCTGGAGTACTGCATGCAGTGTTGGTCTCCCTATCCGAGAAAGGATATACCTGCCAGAGATACTGCAGTAAAAATTCATCATACCATTACTGGGGCTGGTAGGACTGTCCTATTTGGAGAGAATGATTCAACAGGGCCTATATACACTGGGATTTAGAAGGATGAGAATGGATCTGATTAAAACATATGAAACTGTAATTGAGGAGACACTAGATGCAGGGAAGACGTGTTCCCACATTTCAGAGTCTAGAACTATATAATGTAGACTTAGGAAATGGGTAGACCATTTAAGACAGATCAATAAAAACTTTCTTCACTCAAAAAAAGTAATCAATCTGTGGAACTCTTTACCACAGAAAGCTTAAAAATAAGAATATAATCGAGATAGACACACTTTTTTATTTTCAAAGTATCAAGGGGTATATGTAGAAAACAAGAATATGACATGACAGATGAACAGCCACAATCCTAATGAATAGTACAGCAGGCTGAAGGGGCTGAATGGTTTACTCCTGCACCTAGCTTCTACGTATCAAGAGCAACTGAGACCTTGGATTTATACAAGACATCTAAGAAAATAACTGGTTTTCATTTAGGAAATGAACATGGAGGGGAAGCATGAGTCTAACGCTTATAATGCAGAATGACAGATGCAAGGAGGGTATTTTATTCAACTGTAGGTAAAAAAAACAATTAGGCCAAGCATAAGTGCAAATATTAGAAATTGCCTCCTTTTACTCCCCCAAAATAAGCAATTTTACACTTGTTAATTGCTTCCAAAGAGAGATCTGTAATTCCATAGTGAAATAAAAAGCTGATTAATATATTTTCATTGTCAGTTAAAGACAACTTTGACTAAAACATCAGAAAAATGTATTTTTTTCTTTGGAGAGGGCAGCTGAATGGACAGGCAAGACCTAACTGTAATGATGTAACCCAAAGACTGCACTCTCCTCGAGTAGCATTTTCTCAGTTCTACACTGAAGCAGCAGCCAAAGGTGCATATGTTCAAGACGTGGAGAGGGACTTGAACTCTCAGTTTCCTAACCCAGAAGGGGAGAGTGCTACCATTGAGCAAAGCAGATTAGATTAGATTAGATTACATTACAGTGTGGAAACAGGCCCTTCGGCCCAACAAGTCCACACCGACCCGCCGAAGCGCAACCCACCCATACCCCTACATTTACCCCTTACTTAACACTATGGGCAATTTAGCATGGTCAATTCACCTGACCTGCACATCTTTGGACTGTGGGAGGAAACCGGAGCACCCGGAGGAAACCCACGCAGACACGGGGAGAACATGCAAACTCCACACAGTTAGTTGCCTGAGGCGGGAATTGAACCCGGGTCTCTGGCGCTGTAAGGCAACAGTGCTAACCACTGTGCCGCCCATAGATATTCAACTGACAAAACAAAAAAAATTATAAAAAAGTAATGGTACAAAATGGCACTGCAGAAAAAGGATCATGCAATGTGAACAAATGCTCCATGGAACAATGGTTACGGAGGGAAAGCAGCAGGTTACAAGAGAATGGTAAAGTTGTGGGAACGAGTAAATAGCTGGTATCAAAAAGTACATTAATTAAACTTTGAGAAAATTATACTGGATCACTGGATAGATTACAAGTGGTCTATAGGACTGGTAATGATAGACAAAATAGCTTTTCTCAATACACATGACAGAGTTGGGACACTGAAGCATGTCTTTTTCATATATAAATTTATACAAAATATAGTCCATACTATCTACTTCAAAGACAATACCTGTCCTGCTTACCTGCTGTGCGTAGCCTCGAAACATTGGATTAATCAACTTAATGCCATGGGCAAGGCTTGTAGGAACAACATAACTAGGACTGCACAAGAAAGAAATATTATTAATTGCAGTGACAGTAATACCAGTCAGTCAGTCAATCTTATTAGTGACAATTAAGTCTCTTCCAACACTGTATATTTACTTTGATCTGATACAGAGGAACCTTTATTATCTGGCATTCAAGTATCGATTATCTGGCAAGGTCCTGATGCTTGGCTAAACTATGTTATCCGACATTGGATTACCCAGAATTTGATTAACTGAATGAAATAATCCCTGCCCATGTCCTTCGGATAATTGTGGTTCCTCTGTACATAGTTAAGTGCAGTGCACAAAGAAACATAGTGGCCATGTAATTCTAAATCTGACAAATTCTGTAGATTATTAGAATATATATCAACACTTGCCAAAGGAAACACACTATTTCCATTGGGTTGAATATTTTCCACAGCACTAAAATTCTACAAGTCAACAAAAAAACTTGGAAGGAAAATAAACAACTCAGTCACCACATTTTGAGTTTCTACTTATTAGAAGGGTCAACTGCAGAAAACTGAACACTTGCCTTTGGTCATTCTAGCCCAGGGATTGCACTAAGTTAGGATAGGTACAGCACAAGTCTAAATAAAATGCCACTACGCTGTTCCTACAATGGGTAATTGCAGAAAAAATGCACAGTTTAATTACAGAAATTCTCACATAGACAATTTCCCTGAACAGTGTGTTGGCTCAGCTCTAATTAAAACTGGGTTATGAACATGTGCTGGAGAATGTGTCAACTGAAGTTGGATTGAATATCATTAAGTGCATTTCACTATGCAATGTTGCCAGTCAAAATAAATTTTCTTTTTTAGATTTAACTATAAATTCCGGCTATAAAAACAATTTAAAAGAAGAACTTCACTATCATACAGAAAAGAACGAACACACCAAGGGAGTGCTTGTATCACTTAGGCTAAAAATTGATTATGCAAACTGGCAGAACTTTACAGTAGTAGTTTGTACAATATCCAAAACACTCGAGCATATTGCATTATTCCAACATATTCTGAAATTCTCCACAAGACTTTAAAAAATAGATTGGTCGGAATGAGCGTTGGCAAGTAACCTTTTTTTCTCAGTGCGCATCCACTAGTTGTCAAAACCACCAGGTGAAATCTGCTCAACTGACTAATTGCTTGCACAA
Organism: Chiloscyllium plagiosum; assembly: GCF_004010195.1. Lineage (NCBI taxonomy): Eukaryota > Metazoa > Chordata > Chondrichthyes > Orectolobiformes > Hemiscylliidae > Chiloscyllium > Chiloscyllium plagiosum. The sequence goes on from NC_057739.1 coordinate 41,697,312, forward strand.
TCTAAACAGGAACAATTCCTTTTTTCAGAACTGTATCCTCATGCATACGAAGAGTGACAGACTGATTTAAAATATTAAATAGTCTCCATTCATTCTGATGACATTTAAGTTGCAAAAGCCATGTGACAGCACAAAAACACATTGAATTCAACCAGCAACATTTGCTTACTTTTCTAATCTTACAGCAATACTTCAGCATTGCCACCTCTGTATGAATATGAATTTATCTTTATTATGGTACAGTACATACCGTTTTTTGTGCCAAAGCTCAGAGATAAGTTTCTGGTAGCTTTTACAAAGAGCTGGTTTTTTGTCTGTACGAACCAAACCTACACACTCCAAGAAGAACTGGGTGAGTGGTGGGCTGCAACAGAAAAGGGATTTAGAAATTGATGGAGGATAACTGACTTAAAATCACACTAAGTGTCATCATTTCAGTCCAGAATACTGATTAAAGACCACCAGCTTTAAAATTTTCAAAAGATTCAGATGCCAGAATGAGTTATTAATATAGCAAATTGCAGTTTAAATGCAGAAAATAAGCCGAAAACTAAGTTACAAATCTTTATCGCAAAAGTTTATTTGTAGCATTTTAACTATACATCCAGTCAGTTGATGAATAAGATGAAACCGTGCAGGAGGGTGAACAGGCTAGACTCTCCTGCCTAAATTTGCAGCTAAAGATGGTCTCAGGATTCATTTAGCACAGGCACAAATATATTACAGGCATGAATGAGGAAACAAAATTTTCCATCAACTTCTTTTAAATTTATGTTCATAAATACTAACTATTTTCTATAAAAGTGACAGTCTTGTAGTGTTTGATTGTTTTTAGTTGCATATTAGATTATGATGCGCTGTCTGAAAAGGTGGCAAAACAGATTCAATTGCAGAATTATATTGAAAGGGAAAATGAGTGGACTAACGAAAAAGAACTAGCACAGATCTGAAGGTTGGAATGGTCTCCTCCAGTGCTGTATTGTTTTGTGTGACATGATTCTTATGGAAGACCCCAACTCAAAAATGTTGTTGCACTCAGGAAACCAATGGGAATGGAAAATGCATTTCCCATCATCAGACCCTTCTCCCAGTCTCAGGAACTAACATTGGTACTGGATGAAACTTCTGTCAGAAATAGGTCATACATTGGTTCATTTTTCCAGGAAATTTAACATGAACAAGCTAGACTGTGTAAACAATTTGCCTACCAGTTGGACAAAGCCTGTAGAGCAGCATTCATGTAGCAAGAGTTTCCGATGTTCTTCATGCCAGTGAGCCCTAGTAGATACATTTGAGGAGAGAAAGTGAATTAAATGAACTCCCAGAAGTCAATTTTGGGGGTGCCAAGACAAAACATTTTTACACAAATTGGGTGCATCTTCATACTGAAACCTTTCTATTGAGGCCAAAAACTAATTTATAACACCAAGTATCTACTTTAACAATTTTTTTTTGCATCGCAGGCATTCTATACAACCTGCATTCCTTTTACCTCTTGGTTTCAGTTCATCCTCCTCAGATTCTGATTCTCCCTCATCTGCAACAGCAATGGGAACAGTTTTGAATGGATAGTTGCCAAGCGATAAGCCAGAGCCCTGATGTAAAACAAAATTGTGCCTAGTTACTACAATGCTCTTGGACAGAAATATTAAACCCCCAAATACTAGTTAGCATTATTGTTTAACAGCTATATTTATACTACTGACAGACTGAATACCAAGACTACAGCTATGACGTCCAGCTACCTTGAAATTCCTGACTGAAACTGTACCTCTGAGAAAGTTAAATAACTCAAGTAATGAAATTTACTATGTGAAAATAAAATCTGATACTTCAAAATAGCAGCACTAGTCTCACTACTATTATTTAAACAGTCATCCAAACCCTATGCATTACCTGCTCTGTTGATCTGCTTGACAATGCTGGGCTTGGTGCAATGGATCGTTGTTCCAGGAAAACTTCCTTCTCACAAGCATAACACCATACTCGGAACGTAGTCAGGTTCACGGTCAAGTTATGCTTCTTAGCCTGCAGCAGGAAAAGCAAAGATTGGTGTGCCTGACAAAGTAATGCAAGTGGTGGAATCTCAGAAGGGGGAAAACTGTCTCAAGTTTGCTTGAAAATAATATTTTACAAAAGCACCAAAACAGTCTGCATTCCCTCAGCACATTTGACTGTGTTATTTTACTGAAGTCGAACAGATGCTTCTGGCTCCCAAAGTATCCCTCCAACCCAAAGTGCAGAGACTTGAAAGGTCATTTGTTTCTCCCCTCCATATACTAATACTTTTAGTTTAGTTTAAACAAAACCACAATTCAATATAAAGAGTTTCTACATTCCATATTTTTGCCCCCAAACCCTTAAGATGTCAGCATTCTTTCATACCACATAACAACAACAATTGTCAAAAAGACAGCTTGGTGACCTCTTGAAAAACAGACAGCATTTTGAATGTATACTCTAAAAATTGGCATCTCCAGTGAGATTTTCTATCTTTGCTCTTTTTATTCTTTTAAATTCACTTATTGCAGCTCATTTTTAGCTAGGTTTTTAGTCTTATATCCTCTTTACAGATTCTTTTTATCCCAAGTTTCCACTCTCTTTTTGAATCATTGAAGTCTGGGTGCTAATTGTAAGAAGCATATAGCAGACAAAACAAGAATGGCATTAATCATAGACAACATGGCAGAGATTCTAAATTCTATTTAAGAATTAATTATTGAATATGGTGATTGGAATGCTAACAACCATATCTAAAATATTTAAGTTTAAAAACCATATTTAAACTTCACTGAAAAGAATTCTTACGAGACCTTTGTATCCAAAGCTCATTACCTCTAATAACTTAAGTTAGCAACAGTCATTACAGAAGTTCAAATCTCAGGATGCAATGAACTTTGATCAAGACACTGAAGACAGCACGCGGTTACTGGAAAGTAAGTTAGAAAGTAAAATAAACGTCAACTCGTATGGCAAGACAGCTAACACCACAGCTGCTTCCAGTCAAATCCAGTTCCAAGGCTATCTAACACTTAGTTTATCAGTAATACTGGGATCAAATGTTGAACGTTTTTGGCAAGGTTACAAGAATGGAGAAGAAACCTGTGAATATGGGGAGAGAAGGGAAAATGATTTTTCCACTTACTCCCAGCAATAAAGACATTCTCCTTTGGAAAAAAACATCCATGTGGTCATATTTTATGGAGATGTCTACAGTGTAATCTATCCCCTGCTTTCGTACTAGAGGAACAGTGGAAGAAGACAATTTTTTCCTTTCTCTTCATTAAGATCATAATTACCTGTGAATGTGATGTGCTGTGGTCAACATATGACTCCCCACATCCTATGTAGGAGCAGCCACTCTGTTATAGAAGAAAAAACAAAGAAATAAATACAAGCAACACATTACCTTTTGGAAGCACAACTAAAATGGCACAAAAAGAAATGATCAGAAAATGAAAAATAATGCATTAATAAAATGTCTAAAATCAGAGTTACACTTACTTTGATCTCCCAGTAGGTGTTATTTTCCTCCGTAACCAATTTATATTTTAAAATTCCAGAATAATAATTATTTACACAAGCCCCAATGTTATCTTCCCAAATTCATTATATGCATTGAACTACCAAGTTGGAAGAATAACCAGTTCACACATTTCTACCATCATTCTTCCTGGAACAGTCAGAGACGTGCATTCCTAAGCATCCTTTAGGGTTTAAAACTGGTCTCCTGAATATATGCATCATTGTTGGGATCAGTACATTGATCCTTTTTCTCCAAGGAGAGAAAAAAACCTGAACATATATTTATCCACAATTACACACAAAACAGATTTCCAAATGCTTGAAACACGGCCTTTCACAAGAAACCAACCTTCCTGGCCTTAAACCAATGCAGTATAAACTTCAGCATATGAATGCTCAACATATGTTTATGTAAAAATGTGAAGGACGAAACCAGAGTACAAAGGGACCTTGATCAGAGGGCCCATGGCAGAGGAGTGGCAGATGAAGTTTAACTTAGATAAATGTGAGGTGTTGCACTTTACTAAGGCAAGGTCAGGACATGTACAGTTAATGGTAGGGTCCTCCCATTTATCTCTCAGCCTACCTTCCACCATCCATCCACACCCCCCACCACAACACCCTACCCCCACTTCCATTTATCTCTCAGCACTCCCTCAGCCCACAAGCCTCATTCCTGATGAAGGGTGTACGCCCAAAATGTCGATTCTCCTGGTCCTCGGATGCTTCCTGACCTGCTATGCTTTTCCAGCATCACAATCTCAACTCTGATCTCCAGCATCTGACGTTGTCACTTCCTCCCTGGATAATGTTGTTGAACAGAGATATTGGGTGCAGGTGCACAGTCCCTCACATGTGGAGACACAGGTAGACAGGGTGGTGAAGGTGGTGCTTGGCAAACTTGTCTTTATACATCAGAGCATTGAGTCTGGAGTTGGCACAATACTGTCATATTGTGGCAGTACCTAACATTGGTGAGGCCACTTTTAGAATACTGTGCTCAATTCTGGTCTCCCTACTATAGGAAAGATGTTGTTAAAACTGAAGGGGTTCAGAAAAGATTTATAAACATGTTGCTGGGATTTGAGGGTTTGAGTTCGGGTGGGGGTGGCTGAGTAACCTGGGGCTTCTTTCCTGGAGTGTCATAGGCTGAGGGGTGACCTTACAGAGATTTGTTAAAATCAGGAGTAGAATACATATATTGAGTGAGTTCCTGGGTTAGGCAAGTCCAAAACCAGAGGGCATAGGTCTAAGGTGAAAGGGGAAAAGATATTTAAGGGCCCTAAGGGACACCTTTTTCAAGCAGAGGGTGGCGCGGACATGAAACAAACTGCCAGAGGAAGTGGGTATAGTTACAACTTTTAAAAGGCATCTGATTGGTGCATGAATAGGAAGGCTTTAGAGAGATAGGGGCCAATGCAAGGAAATGGGACTAGATCTTTTAGGATATCCAGTCAGCAGACAAGATGGACCACAGGGTAAATGGAGAACAACTATGGAAGCCCAAAGTGTAGGTAGATTTAGATATTCTAAATGATCAACAGAAAGTTAGTATGTGGATTTAATATGCAATAAAGATTAATGGAATGGTATCTGCATAAAAAAGAGAAATTGAACATAAAAGCAAGAACATAAGAATTAGAAGCAGAAGTACACCATCTGGCCTTTCCAGTCTGCTCTGCCATTCAATAAGATCATGGTTGATCCTTTCGTGACCTCAAGTCCACTTACCCGCCCTCTCACGGTAACCCTTAATCCCTTTACTGTTCAAAAAATTACCTTAGCTTTAAAAACATTTACTGAGGAAGCCTCAACTACTTCACTGAGCAGGGAGTTCAACAGATTCACAACCCTCTGGCTGAAGAAGTTCCTCCGCACTTCAGTCCTAAATCTGCTTCCCCCTAATTTTGAGGCTATGCCTTCTTGCCCTAGTTTCACCTGCCAGTGGAAACATCCTCTCTACTTCTATCCTATCTATTCCCTTCATAAGTTTATAAGTTTCAATAAGATCCCCCCCCATTCTTCTAAATTCCAATGAATATAATCCCAATCTACTCAGCCTCTCCTCACAAGCCAAATCCCTCAACTCCAGAATGGACCTAGTGAACCTCCTCTGCACCACCTCTCGTGCAAGAACATCGTTTCTCAAGTAAGGAGACCAAAACTGCACACAGTATTCCAGGTGTGGCATCACCAGCACCATGTACAGCTGCAACATAACCTCCCTGCTTTTAAGCTCAATTCCTTTAGCAATGAAGGACAAAATTCCATTTGTAGTGATGTTATACATCAGTTATACAGGGCCATACCGTAACGCTACGTGCAACCTTGGCCTCCTTATTTAGGAAAGGACATAAATTTATTGAAGATAGTTCAGAAGGGGTTTATTAGATTGAAGTTATGAAGTCTTATGAAATTAGGTTGGCCAGGCTGGGTTCATTTCCACTTGAGTTTTGAGGAGTGATTTGGTTGAATCTTGATTAAAAAGATCCTGAATGGTCTTGACAGGCTGAATATGGAAAGGATGTTTTCTCTTGTGGGCCAGTCCAGAATAGTGGGAACTCTTTTTAAAAAAAATGAAAGTCACCCTTTCAGGGCAGATGTAGAGAACTCCCCCTCCCCCCAAAGAAATTAAGGGTTGGAGGTGAAAGCGGAATTAAATAAAACAGATCAACCGTGATCTTACTGAAAGCTTGAAACCCCATACGATCTACTCCTGTTAAATGCTTGATCGCCACTGAAATTCTGCATGAAATTATTTCCTATGAAAACATAATTCAAAAGTTGTTACTTCAAGCTCTGGCAACAAAAGAAATGTATCCCATTTAGGAACAAACAGCAACTCCTAGATTGATGCAAGGGCACAATATCTGAACAAAGGCTGTAGTTAACTAGGGACAAAAACATTGTTGTCTTTTTAGTCTGCAATTTTAAAAAAATATATTAAGGTACTTCTGCAAGCATAGAAATAATGGTTACAATAGAAACTACTTCTTACCTGAAGGCAAGCCCACAGATTTGGTCCACCAACACCACATGACTGACATGTACCCTGAAAAACAAAATAACAATTAAGTGTAAAGCCTGTACAAGCTATGAACATAATTAAGAAGAAATGCTGGGACAGCAAAGACAGTGAAGTCTAATACTGAGTGCGCATTCTACGTCCCACACTCTGAGGAGCTTGAATCATCCCTGATGCCTGAGGCCTTAAGGACATATCTGCCATACAGGGCATGTGGCATGCGGTGAGAACACCAAAAAAACCCAGAAAAACCAATTAGCTCTCACACACACACCAATCTATTTATCCACTCGTACCTCTGTCCATTACGTTATTGGCAGCAATGACCACTACATAGGATTTTAACTTCACAACAACTATTTTCACTTTTAGGACATCTATAATTTTGCTATGTGGTTCTATCACTCTAAATGAGATGGATTCAGAAAAGAACCAGCAGCTCAAAACTACAAATACTTCCAAATGGTATGGGTCATCAGCAGTAGAATTTCACTCCACCACAATCTGTAAACTCAAGGTCTGGAATATCCCCTACTCCACCATAACCAGCTCCAATTAGAGTCATAGAGGCGTTTAGCATGGAAACAGACCCTTCGGTCCAACTCGTCTATGCTGACCAGATATCCTAACCTCATCATGTCCCATTTGCCCAGCACTTGGCCCATATCACCTTCCAATTCGTATATCCATCCAGATGCCTTTTAAATGTTGTATTTGTACCAGCCTCCACCACTTCGTCTGGCAGCTCATTCCATACACTCACTATCCTCTGCGTGAAAAAGCTGCCCCTCCGGTCCCTTTTAAATCTTTCCTCTCTCACCTTAAACCGATGGCCTCTAGTTCTGGACTCCCCCACCCCAGGGAAAAGGCCTTATCTATTTACCCTATCCATGCCCCTCATGACTTTATAAACCTCTAAAAGGTCACCCCTCAGCTTCCGACATTCCAGTGAAAACAGCCCCAGTCTATTCAGCTTCTCCCTATAGCTCAAATCCTCCAACCTATCCTTATAAAGGAGGAGAAAGTGAGGACTGCAGATGCTGGAGATCAGAGTCAAGAGTGTGGTGCTGGAAAAGCACAGCAGGTTCAGCAACATCCAAGGAGCAGGAGAATCGACGCTTTGAGCATAAGCCCTTCATCAGGAGTCAAAATCCTTGTAACTCTTTTCTGAATCCTTTCAAACTTCACAACACTCTTCTGATATGAGAGAGACAAAAACTGCACACAATATTCCAAAAGTAGGCTAACTAATCTCCTGCATAACCACAATGAGACCTCCCAACTGCTATACTCAGTGCTCTAACTAATAAAGGAAAGCATACCAAATACCTTCTTCGCCATCCTATCTACCTGTGACTCCACTTTCAACAAACTATGAACCTGCACTCCAAGATCTCTTTGTTCAGCAACACTCCCCAGGACCTTACTGTTAAGTGTATAAGCCCTGCTTTGATTTGTTCTACAAAGAATATTGAAGGAATGCTGGAAGAAGAACCAGGCATAATTAAAGATGAGATGCCAATGTATTGAGGTTACTTCTCAGGGCTACATGCACATTAAACAGCAGAGGCAGCATGTTTAACAGAACGAAGAAATCCCACAATAAACAGATCAAAGCAAAGCTGTGCTACCCTAATACATCCAGTTGCAAATAATGGTGGAGGATTTAAAAAACTGTAAGAGAGATCTAGAAATCAGTCTGTGCCTGTAAAACCTGGGCTGATAAGTGGAAAATTACATTCAGGCCACACAAATGCCCATGTCCATCAAGAAAATCTAACCACTTTCAGCTTTATAGCCTTCTGGACTCAATTCAAACTGAACAATTTTAGATCATAATTTCTAATCCCACTTTGTTCGGCTTTTCTTTGTTGTTTTGGTCTTCTCCTCGTTTCACTTACATTTCCTTGACTTTTTCAGATAGCAGCAATTCAGGACTTAGCAATTCCACCTCCTCTCAACTTTTGTTTTTTTTACTCATCCCATCATCACTTGCTGGCCTCACATGAAGAAACTTTTGGTCATTTCATCTCGCCTGCCCTTTGACCCTATCACAGCTCTCTAGTTCTCCACCCCTCAATTCCAAAACCTAAATCATCTTTAATACAGTAAAATCAAAATTCCCTGCCACTGACTAGAACTTTACAGGACTAGATACAAAAACATGGGCCAAAAGAGCACGTTAGTATTTCTCCTATTTCCCCCAAAGTCTGTCTGCTACATGCAAGGCACTGTAGGTTAATAAAGTTCTCTCCACTTCATGAAATTCAATGTATTGCAATGATAAGGCACGTAGCATTACAAAGCATTATGAAGGTGGTATCACTGACAGCAACATTCAGAAATTGCATGTTAATAATTGTGACTCTAGAGGTTTCATTATTTTGACAGCATAATAATCTCAACCTAAAGACTGCAGAGGGACACTTACAAACATTAACATGTGGCCATCTTGGGGAATTTTCGGATGCCTGTCTTCTATTCTCCTGTCAGATGCAGAAAGGATAGTATTCTCAGCAATGTCCCCCAGATTTATGTCTGCACCTGAATTTAATTAAATGGCTCCCTACTGAGACCAGGGGGCCAAGGTATTGATAGAAAAGAATTGCCATTTTAAAATAAGTTTAAAATTCTTTTAACTCCTGAACATGATTAAGATTGTTATGTTTGTCAGTATGCTAGAATTTTCTTACCTAGGGCTCTCTGCAATTTAAAATCTTAGATTACATGTCTTAACCTCCTTCACCACTGATTAAATAATGCAGGAATTTTATTTCATTCAGCTTATTGTATAGATAGAAAATAATCAACAGCTAAGGCCTCCTGGATAGGTTAAACTGTGTTAGTTACTTGAGAAATCACCTCTCCCTCTTATCTAAAACCCTTCTGGGATTGTAACAAATATTTAGATTTTTTAAGAATGCAGCTACTGCACTTCAATTAAAACTTAGTTCATTAGAAAACTGAAGAGCCAATTATCAAGTTTTTCCTTAGTGAAGAAAAGAAGAACTTTATCATTAACTAAAAACAACAAAGTGACACCATACTTGCTCACAGGTAAGGTGTTCAAAAGGGATAGTTAAAAATTCCCTAGAGGCTTTGTAGTGTTACATTCTTAACCGAAAACCACAGTTCTTTAATGCTGACTTGTATCCTCAGCAATAGTATAATTTATGTTTGAAGGCTTGGTGAACAATTTTCCCAATTTGCTTTTTGACCAGGGGCTGTATTCTGACAACAATGTGAGAAACGAGCAGGGGTAAGAGAGAAATCTAGCTTTTGTTGTCACAAATCCACTTCTCCTCTTCTGATCCAAGATAGGTGGCACAGTGGTTAGCACTGCTGCCTCACAGCGCCTGAGAACCGAGTTCAATTCCTGCCTCATGCGACTGACTGTGTGGAGTTTGCATGTTCTCCCAGTGTCTGCGTGGGTTTCCTCCGGGTGCTCTGGTTTCCTCCCACAGTCCAAAAATGCGCAGGTTAGGTGAATTGGCGATGCTAAATTGCCCATAATGTTAGGTGAAGGGGTAAATGCAGGGGAATGGGTCTGTGTGGATTGCGCGTCGGTGTGGACTTGTTGGGCCGAAGGGCCTGTATCCACACTAAGTAATCTAATCTAAAAGCTGCTCAAATATAATTCTGTGGGTATTCTGAAGGCTGGCTTCACTGTCTTTTCAAGCTTGCTAACTGACAAAGTCCCCCTCCCAACACAATAAAACCAAAGTCCCCCTTGTCGTCGACTACCACCCCACCAGTCTCCGCATCCAATATGTCACCCTCAAACACTTCTGCCAACTCCAACTAGACCCCACCCCTAAGAACACCTTCCCCTGCCCAACCCTTTCTGCCTTCCACAAGGACCATTCCCCTCAACAGTCCTTGGCTTGCGTCACTCTACCCACCGAATCCCCAGGTAACTTCCCCTGCAACTGAAAAAATACAAAACCAGCTGATACACCATCCCCCTCCCCTCCATCCAGGGCCCCAAACAATCCTTCCAGGTGAGACAAAAGTTCACCTGCCTCTCTTCCAATCTATTTTACTACATCAGGTGCTCCCGATGTGGTCTTCTCTACATCAGGGAGACAAATGTAAACTTAGGGAACAGTTTGCCGAGCATCACAGCCGGGCCCCCAGGGGCCAAACAGACCTCCCAGTCACCACCCATTTCAATTGCCCTAACCACACCCTTTCCAACATGACCATCCTTGGCCTCTTCCTCTGCCACAATGAACCATACCATATATTGGAGGAACACATTTTCTGCCTGGGCAGCCTACAGCCCAGAGGACTCAACATTGAGTTCTCCAATTTCAAATAACCTCCCTCTCCATCCCCGACTCCCTTCCCAGCTCCTCTTCCACCAGCCAGATTCATTTCTCCCATTGACCAACCAGGTCATACCCATTACCTGTCTTAGACCATAAGACATAGGAGCGGAAGGCCATTCGGCTCATCGAGTCCACTCCGCCATTCAATCATGGCTGATGGGCATTTCAACTCCACTTACCCGCATTCTCCCCGTAGCCCGTAGTCTTCACCTATCTCCACTTCATTACTCTGCCCCTGTCACCCCCTTTATCTGTAGCTCCCCCCATACCCACCCTCAGTACTGATGAAGAGTTACATCCAAAATGTTGACTTCTCCACCTCCTGATGCTGCCTGGCTTGCTGTGTTCTTCCAGCCTCCTGCTTGTCTATAACTGACAGGTGGGCCTTTTGTCTCTCAATGTGCAAAATTATGATACACTTGAATTAAACAGGAGATGGGAATTTCTTGGCACTGACACAGCTAACTGATTTTGATGCCTTTAGTTAAATGGTCATGTCAGTGTACAGAGGGGCCCCTGATTTACAAAGATCTGACATATGAATATTAAAACTTACGAACATGGTCCTATACGTGGTTGCAAAGTTAAAAACCCGACAAATAAACTTTGCCCTTACTCATGAGCAGCTGCTTTCCGTTGTCCTACACAGTGTACTGACTTGCATACAAATCGACTTATGAATAGACTCCAAAACAGAACCCATTCACAATCCAGGGATTGCTTGCAGAGAGTTATGTTTATTCCATTTCAGTTTCACAAAGCTTGCCTCAGTGTGGATCACTGCACTATTTTTTCTTTTTTTAACAATTACGTTAGCCTATGCAAGGTAAGATTTCAACCATCTGATTGTTAAAACTCAAAAACCTGTTTTTATCACTGTTGTGACACTTCGAATGACAGGATGCAAGTTTGTGTACACAACTCTCCATTCAGCAAGCTCCCAGTGTCAGTTACTCTACTCTGGGCAGCAATGAATAACAGGAATCCAAAAGGGAAAGATACTCAGGGTTAGCTTACACTATCTTATTATTGCTACAAAGCAGAAATCACTTCAGATTAAAGTCAGTGAAATTTCACACATAACTAGTTTCAAAACAGCACAGAATAAGATCTGAAGTAGGTTGGATAGAACACTTTGGTCAGTGATGTTGTGGGCAATAAAGAATAGTTAAACCAAACAGATAGGGAACACCATGGCTTCAGACTAGACATTTTCTTTCACTCTTTAGTTTGGTTTTACTAGATACCATTCACCCATTTCAGGTTGATGGCTAATTACAGAATTGTACAGAATTTACAGACACAAGCAGATCTATCTGAACAATGTGCCTATACTGATGCTCTAACTGCATACAAGCCTGCTCCCACTTCAATTAGCTCTTCCTACTTTTATTTTCTTTTGTGTCAATGCGATCTGTATTACCCATTCAATATCACCGCAAGTTCTACATATCCCCCTAATCTGCGTAAAGTCCTCAATTCTTCACTGGAACTGTGATAAGCTTCTAGTGATAGTCCATTATAAACTCACGCAGTTACTTCACGTTTACCTTTGAAGCCCTCCAAGAAATACAAGAACAGTTTTAAAAATTAAGAGGGAATATGCCTGTACACCTAATTACACTTTTCGCAATCTATCACCATTCTGCTTTTCTGTTTTTGTAACCAAAACTGAACCTTACATTTATCCACATTATACTTCAACCATCATGCATGTGTCCACATCACACTGATGCATCCTCTTCAGTTCACCCTCCCATAGCAAACAGCATTAATTTTGCACTAAGATGTTTCTCACACTTAAGCCCAAAGTTAGAAGCCTAGATTGCATCTATTCAGTGATTTTCCGCAGTTACATTATGAAAATCAAATTCAAAAAGGAGACAATAATGAGGATTACACATGTCAGCAGATCGGCTTTACAAATTGTTTTTTTACTGCAACAACACTGCTCATTTATCAAAGAGGATACAAAACTGGACATCTAGTTGACTTAGCTGTGGAATGTAACGTAAGCCCGAAAGCATCAGCAGTTTGAAAATTTGTTTGCTCAGTCATAAGACAAGATAATGGCTTACCATGTGAAATATTTTTAAAAACTTATACATTTTGGTTACTACCAGATGGGGAAGAGAAACATGGCCAGTGTTGTTGCAGGAGCTATTTCTGCTGATTGCATGATCTTACGTGACAAGTATTTATTACAGATTCACAAAACCACTCAAGATTCAGTTTTGACAAATTCTCAATGGGGTACTGTAACTTGATATAGTACTTATTTTTAGCAATCACCAACAAACAGCTGATTTGTAAAACACCAGGTCTTAAGTTTCAAAAGTATCCAGTCCTTTGGACCTGTATTACTGGGCACATGCGAACTGCAGTGAGTCAATTGACCAAGTGGCAGAATGAACCAGAATCAGTGCTTGTTATTCAATCACCTCCTCAGCTGCCTGCAAAAAAAAATTGTGCAACTTCAAATGAAGCTGTTGCGAATTGAAATGAAGGTGTGCTTTATCTATTTCTCACTTGCCCACCATTTTAGCAGCTCCCTATTAGGAATAAATATAAATTTTAGGTGATCTCCTTGTGTAAACAGTTAATCTCATTCTTTAAAAAATGATGTAACTATTCAATTCCTAAGGCAGGGCCCTTCATTTAAATTCTGAAATAGAATATTTTTGCATTACTGACTCATTTGAATGGCTCCTGTCGGGTAAACTATCTGAAGCTTGCTGCTGGCAGACATGCCCTTTTACAGTGAAATACATACAGTCAAAATCTGCTTAAAGTTAGATGTCATCTGTCTCAGAATAACAAGCTAGCAATTTTTGAGAAGATTTGTAGCTCAGGTTTATGATAAATATGTAAGTTAGCACACTGAACTTGAAGGTTTGTTTTCAGACTTTTCATCACCACACTAGGTAACATCAGTGTGTCTCCGGTGAAGTGCTGGTGGTATGTCCCGCATCTCTATGTATAGGTCTTGGTTTCTTATGCTGGGTGGTGTCATTTCTGGTTTTTTTCAAGGGAACGTAGATAGATTTAGATCCTATGTGTTTATCGATGGAGCTCATGTGTATCTTTTTTCACCTGTCTTAGGCTGAGAGTGTTGTCCACACAAGACTAATAAGCTAACAGAACATGTATGCAAAAAAATTAATTTGAATAAAATTATCTTGGAAATAATAAGTATCCATTTTCCAGGGGACCCCAGGGATCTGAACTGAGGTCTCAGCTTTTCACGACATATATAAGTTGGTAATACATACAGACACCACATAATCACATTCTAACATACCAAATATGTTAACATTCACAATAAGTTATGCAGATGCCAAAAGATAGTAGTAAAAAGACACAGCAAATGAGTAAACCATGGCCAATGGAACTCAATCTGAGGGAAGGGCATGGTTACTCATTCCAAATTAGAGGGAGAATCTTCACACAGAGGCTATGAGTTGTGCAGATATAAAGGGATTTAAAAGCATTTGTTCACAATCAGAAAATGATAGTGCATAAATACAAAAAAAGTAATCAAAAAGAAAATTAGATGAAATTGTGGATTCGTTCATCACGCTTTGCTAGGTGACATCAGTAGCACATCTTTGATAAGGTGTTGGTGGTCTGTCCCACCTGGTATTTGTGTGTCTGTTTGTTGGTAGTTCCAGTTCTGTACGAGTGGTTTGTATACAGGGTCCAGTTCAATACATATATTGAGTGAGTTCCAGTTGGAGTGCCAGTTTTCAAGGAATTCTCTGACTTGTCTCCTGTGCTGGGATGGCTACATCGTCCCAGTTGAATTTGTGTCCTTTGCTGTCTGCGTGGTTGGAAATGAGAGTATGCTGGTCATGTCTAGCAGTGGCGAGCTGATACTCATGTACTTGTATGGAACATTAAAAATCTATGTTAAATCACCAAACAGTTAAACAAATATGAGAAAGTAAATAGGTATGCAAGACAAATTATTTGGAGGACATCAGAACAAGACAGCTTAACCTTCAAATTAGAGCTGGACCATTTTACAGCAAAACCAAGTAGTATATTTACACTCTCAGATTGGTAAAATTCAGGATACACTCCCACAAAAAGGTGTGGGTACTTGGAAAACTTCAATACTTTTTTTATTAGTCAAGGGTAGCAATGGATAAGGAACAAAGGTCAAATCAGTTAAAAAACAGGCATTTTTTGATTGCATACTATGCAGGGTCATTGTATGTTCCTGCTCCTGCGCATCCACAACCGGTCACCATCTCAACTGTTACGGTTCATTTTATCCTTCGCCTCATTCAGCACTTTAGCTTCAACAATTTCAATACTTCCATTCTAGACTGGAGTACGATCTGGAGTTTCCAGTCATCTTGGCATTTCAATTCCCTACTCTGTTCACACTAACCTTTGTGTCTTTGGCCTGCAGTGTTCCAATGAAGTCTAGCAACTGAACTTTTCAGGCTTCTGGGCTCAACTCAAATTTTAGATCATAAACATGCAATCCCATTTTGTTTGGTTTTTCTTTGCTGTTTGGTTTTTTCCTCTTGTATATTGCCTTGATATTGTCAGCAATTCAGAACTTGGCAGCCCCAGCTGCTGTAGACATCTTTTGATTTTTTTTTTCTACTCACCCCATCATCACTTGGTGGCCTTGCACCATGAAACCTTTGGTCATTTCATCTCTCCGACCCTATTGCAGCTCTCTAGTTCTCCATCCCACAGTTCCAAAACATTTCTAACTTTTCCCTTGTTCAAATGAAAAAAGATCACAGACCTGAAACATTAACAAACTTACTCATTCAACACAGGTTGCTTGACTTGTCAAGTCTTTTCTGCTCTTACTTCAGCTAACCAAGGTCTGGAATATTTTGACTTTGTCATTCCACACTTATTGGTGGGATAAGTGATGTCTTAAATATGTCCATTAACAGAACTTTGATAGTGCAATTCATCTTATATTGCCTGCATTTCTCACATTTATAGACTCCACGTGAATTTGTTAATGATATGCCAGAGGATTTTGTTAATTTTGTAAAAATGGCATGCATACAACACATGGGACAAAATACCAAGGACACCAACTTAGTGAATAATAACCACAATTTGAATTATTTAAATAGAAATGTGAATATCATTGGTGCTCTGGGGATCAAATTTGCTAACTTGTGTATTCCTTACTCTATGCATTTCTATTTAACTCCTGTTGTTCATTGTATGGTGACTTGGAGAGTTTTAGACCAGATAGATTAGTTCAAAGTATTATCCACAAGATAGCAATTCCATAGAAAGGAATGAAACTGGATGGCCTACCTAACATCGACAATGGCAAAGACAGCCTGGTTGACATTTGTGGGCTTGTTCCAAAATTGGGACAGCTGCCACATAAATAAGTTCAGCAAAAATCTTGTCTTATATGGCACATTCCAAATCCATGATTTCTACTGCTTAGAAGTACAAGGGCAGCAGATACATGGAAACACCACTCCCTGCCAAGCCGCACACCATTTTGACTTGGAAATCTATCACAGCTCCCTCAGTGTCACTAGGCCAAAATCCTGGAAATCCGTCCACAATATGCACTGTGTGCTTACCAACTTGCCATGGATTAGAGGGGCTCTGGCAGCAGCTGGCCGCCAGTTTCTCCAGGGCACTAAGGATTAGGCAATAAAATGTTGGCCTAGCCAGTGACGTCCATTGACCATGAACAACATAAAAAGAAAAAGCAGCACTTGCTAGGTTCTGCAGTGATGTGTCAGCCAAAAAACGCACTTGTTGTCTGGAGTGGAGCTTAAATTCAGTCTTCTGAGACAGAATAAAGTATTGTACTAAGCCAAAAATGAGACAAGGCAGGAACTTCATTAATGACTAAACTATCTGTACAATTATTGCTAACACAGCAGTGCAAGTATTATTTCTTACTGGTAATAACTATAAAATGCTTCAAAAGCATTTTAGACTGTCTATACTGTACTTCATGCATATTTACCCATTCAATAGCAACACTCCTTTTACCTTTGATTTCTGTAACAGCTCCTCTTTAGTGATTTCTCCTACTGAATCCAGGTGAGGGCAGACATCAGTAGTATTAGACATCTTCCCAAACTTCAGCACTGTAATAAAAATTGCAGTTATTAAGATCAAAACACACTGTTCCATTATTGCTATAATTAGTCTATCCCCAAATTCAACAAAAGCAAAATAGCATGGATATTGGAGGCATTAAATAAAAACATTATGCTAGAGAAAGCCAACAATGTTTGGCAAATTTTGTGAAGAGAAACAGTTAACATTTCAAATCCAATTGCTCCAAAAGGCTCACAGCAGAACTGAAACATTAATTCTGTTTCTCTCTCCAGATTCTGCCAGACCTACCAAAATTCTCCAGCACATTTTGCCTTTAACTTCAGCTAGATTATTCAACATACTACTGTTCTTAATACTATACAAAAGAGTTAGACAAAATGTTAAGAATTAATCGGGGTAAATATAGAGGAATGGGTCTGAGTGGGTTACTCTTAGGAGGGTCGGTGTAGACTTCTTGAGCCGAAAGGCCTGTTTCCATACTGCAGGGAATCTAATCTAATACAAAGTACATCTTGATTAATTATAGAATCATACAGCACAGAAACAGGCCCTTTGGTCTAACTCATCCACGGGTCCCTTTTAAATCTTTGTCCTCTTACTTTAAAATTATGACTCTAGTTTTGAACTTCCATACCCTAAGGAAAAGGCCTTTGCTAGTCATCTTATCTATGCCCCTCATTTTATAAACCCTGATAATGGTCACTTCCCAACCTCCTACACTTCAGCAAAAAATAAAAGTCCAGCAGTAACATCCTTAACCCAGAAAAATATCCGGTTAGTTCTGTTAGAGTCTCTAATTTCCCAGATTCAATGCAACTATTGTGACACCAACTCTATATTTTGAGGTCTTTCAAAAGCCAAAAGTTTGCAAATTGTAATTAGATAGAAAATATTTACGTCTTAAAGATAATAACATCTGCCACCACAAAGTACAACATTAGACAGCAAGAATGCTGCATACCAATAACTGGAACAAGGTGAAACAGGCCACTTACTTCGAAGGTTCTGAGGAAGGGTCACTGGACCAAAAACATTAACTGTGATTTCTCTCCACTGATGCTGTCAGACCTACTGAACTTTTCTACCAATTTCTATTTTTGTTTCTGCTTTCCAGCACCCGCAGTTCTTTCAGTTTTTATTTTATCTTATAACCTTTGCTTCAGAATACAGCACCTCTAACAATGAGAGTTGCATTACATCATGATTAGAAAGGTAGCTTCTTTTCTCCATTCACTCACCCGACCCAATCTTTGTCGGGATTACAATTGTTTGTTCAAATCACAGTTCAGTTGACTTTTGAGTGTGAACCTTGATACTGAGCAATCCCAATTACTTAATCTATGTGGAATTACAAGCAAACTCAGAAGTCACAATAACTACAAAAGGTTTTTCTTTTACTCATTCACAGAATGAGGGTATCGACATCTAAGCCAGCATTTATTGTCCATCCCTAATTGCCCAGAAAGTCAACCACATTGCTGTGGGCCTGGAGTCACATGCAGGCCAGAACATGTAAGGATGGCGGTTTCATAGAACAGTACAGGCCCTTTGGCTCATGATGCTGTGTCAAGCATTTATCTTAACCTAAGATCAACCCAACCTATACACCCCTCAATTTACTGCCATCTAGGTGCTTGCCCAGCAATCACTTAAATGCCCCTCATGTCTCTGGCTCTACTACCACCACTGCCAGTGCATTCCACGCACCCACTACTCTCTGCATAAAGAACCTACCTCTGACAACTCCCCAAAACCTTCCTCCAATCACCTTCCTTCCCTGAAGGACATTAGTGAACATGAAGGTGATCTTAAATCAATGCAATCTGTGATGCAGGCACACCTACAGTGAAAGGTGCCAAAGGAGACTTTGAATTGCTGCGGTTCATCTTAAGGATGGTAACATCTGCTATCAATTAACAGGTCGGTCGGGCATCGATCAAGTGAACAGCAATGTCATTAGATGTGTTAAACATATTGAATGTCATGGAGACTGCACTCATCCAGACAAGTGGAAATTATTTCATCAGTCTTGACTTGACTTTCAGATGGTGGACAGGCACTTGGGAAACATATGGGGAATTAATTGCTGATTTCCCAGCCCTTAGTCTGCTCTTATAGTCACAGTATCTATATGGCTGGTCAATTCAGTTTCTGGTTAATGACAGCCTCAGGATCTTGGTAGCATTGAATTCAGTGATGCTAATGCCATTGAACATCAAGGAGGAAATGGTTAGATATTATCTGCTCGAGATTGACCATCGTCTGGGACTTAAAACAGCAATGAATATCACTTTTACTCCAAGACTGGATGTTGCCCAAGTACTGCAACAAAACATACAGGCTTGAAGGAGCACCGTACTACATTTGCAAGAATCTGTACAGTGTTACGGCATGAGGTAAACCCCTCTGCTAATTTAAACCCGACACACAGAGAAGCTCAACTTGCGCAATAATCTGTTACATTTTCAAGGCAAAGAACTACCCCAGAGTTCACTATTTAAAGTAAAAGTTAACAACTTTATTCTTTAAGTCCAAAAGAGAACATTAGACAACTATTTACAACTCCTTTCTCAAACCTATTTTTCACCTCCCACTCTACAATACTGGCCCAATAAATGCCCTCTTAAATTGACAGCAAATCACTTTTAAACAATTGTCATCTTCAGTAGATTTCTCTAGGTCTTCTCTTTGATCTTCTGCTGCACAACTTTTATGAACAGGTACCTTTCAGAGAGCTATTTGGCTAACAGTCTACACTTGGTATTCTTTGTTAAAAGTCACACCAAGTTATAGTCCAACAGGTTTATTTGGAAGCACTTGCTTTTGGAGCACTGCTCCTTCATCAGGTCGTTGTGGAGTATAAGAGTATTGTTGTGGAGTATACTTGGTGTTTTTGGTAGTTCTCCCCCTAACCTGTTTAAAGTATTTGGTTTTATACCCCAAAACATCAGATCATTTCACTGGGTTGATGTCATCAAAACATTAAATTCAAATTCAATTGGATTTTGGTCTCTGGGGGCATAATTTAAAATGATTGGCCGAATTTCAATTTGTTTTTGTACCATGGCAACACAGCACCAGCTATTTGCATCAACCAAATGTTACATTTTTAAATTGTTAAACACTCTGTGCTTTCAGTCGTTGCCAGGTCCCCCTCTCTCTCAAAAGGTACATTACACATCTGCACCTTCATCACAACTGAAAACAAAAAGTGCTGGAAATCACAGCAGGTCAATTCACATCAGCTCTAAGAAATGTCACCTAGACTCAAACCATTAGATACAAGCTACTTCAGTATCTTAAGACATTACACAACCCATCAGCAAATATCCTCACTTCTTGATGGAGGGAAGGTCATGATGAAGTGGTTGAAAATTATTTAGTCTGGAACACTATTAATGCTAAACCTGAAACAATTCTCTTCATGCTAAAACCTCACAAACCCTGATTAGGCTGCCATTGGGCTCAGGGAGGGATCTATGGTTCTGTCTGTGAAAGCAGATCGAATCCTGCTCAGACTCTCAGGTGGGGCAAGGGAATGAGAACTGCACAGTAATAATTAAAGTACCTGACAGACATTCCTGGAGTCCATCTATTAACTGTCAGCAGCTTCTCCAACCCATCATCAAAACTGCTATACTGATAGCACTCAACCAGCTGTGCATTTTAGTTTTAATATCAAACAAGTAAAACACTAGAAAATAATATGCAGCTCAGGTCACATTGGTGGAAGGTGCAAAACAAAAGTCAATATGTCAGATGATCTGACAAAACTGTCACTTTTGTTTCTCTTGCCAAAAATACTGCTTGAGCTGCTTCTTATTTCCAGCATTTCCTCTTGGTTTCTGATTTCCCGCAGTCAGTGTACGTTGCCTTTGATGCTTCAGACTTCCTTAACAAAACATCGAAACAATCAGATGAAAACAGATTTTAAAAAGTGGGCGATGACTAATGGGACTGAGGGAAGAGGCGCGCACACACACACAAACATTCACCCCCGCCCCCCATCCCCCAACTGCAATCCCATCCAACCAAACTCATTCCACAAACTCCTCCCTTAGACTCAAACCACATCCACGGGCTGTGCCCCCCCCCCCCGACTCATCCAAAGGCGACACAGAAGCGCCGCTGCGTCCATTTGCAGCGAGTTTCAAAACCAACAGCCACTTGCGTGTTTCGAAACGGATGGGAAAGCGGGACGTACCTGCACCCTCCACCGTCCCGGCGAGGCACCGCTTCTTTCCCCCGCCTCCGACGGTACTCCCTACCCTGAGCCTCACGAAATATTTTCCTTCAACGAACAACCAACCGCACCTCCTCCATCTTGGGCAGCTCCGGCGGTGCGCTCTGGGGATTGTAGTTCCCAACGGGTAACCCGGATGGAAGGATCCGCTCCTCCCACAGCAATGCAAGGTGCCGCTAAACCTTCTGGAAGATGTAGTTCCTTCCGACGCTCCCGCCAGGTTACCCGGATGACGAGCGGTTGCAGTGACGTTTTTGAGACACGCCCCGCAGGGCTATCGGGGTACTGCGCGTGTGCCATCTCACTCCGCCCAAGAACGCCCCAGCTGTGCAGGAACTGGCCATTCAGCCCGAAAGGTTTATCCTAGCAAAAAAAACCTTATTTTCATGAAAAAACCCTGTTCTGAAGAAGTGTAACAGAACTTGAAACGTAACTCTGCTTTCCCTCTATAGATGCTGCTAGACTTGCTATTTTTGTCAAAAACTTTGTGTTTTTCATTATTTCACACTTACTTTTTCCAGCATGTGAATGCAATGGCATTCTGAAATACGCATTGATTATCCATCTCTGATTATGCTTGCTCTGCTTGTCTACTTGGATTCCAGCATCTGCATTTTATTTTGTCTTCTCTGAATGGTTTGTAGGGCTATTTTCAGAAATGTCTTCACCTAGAATTTTTGGACTCTGATACCACAATTGTATAATGTTTTGAAGCCGAAATGTTATACAGTTTCAAGAAGGAGTTGGACATAGAACTTGGGGCAAAAAGCATCAAAGGTATGGGGTAAAGTGAGAACAGATTATTGAGTTGGATGATCAGTCACGATTATAATGATTGGCAGAGTAGGTCTGAGGAGCCAAAAGACCTACCACTGCATGTATTTTCTATCCTTTGTAACTTAGCATTGGTGATAGTGTATCTACACAATGCAACTCAAATGGAACCAGTGGACACTGCCTTAATACATATCAGTTTCTAGTGCTCGGTCTCACTTCCCATTTTGCTTCTAAAGTATTTCCTTCAAATGCAGAAAATAGGGTACTCCCATTTAAAATAGCCTTTGTGATCTATCTGAATTTGTCCACTTGCACTTGTGACATGTACCATTAGTGGAACCAGCCAGCAGTGTAAACGCTATGTGCATGTTTAAAAAAAAACTGAAGGAATTTTAAACAATTGCAAACCACAACTTATCTTTGCTGTTTTGCTGTAAAGGCAATTATCAATGAAAAGTTGAAGAGGCTTCTAGAACATTGAACATTTTAGTGCATGTAGTACAAGCCCTTCGGCCCTCAATGTTGTGTTGACCTGTGAAATCAATCTGAAGTCCATCTAACCTACACTATTCCATTATCATCCATATGTTTATCCAATGACCATTTAAATGCCCTTAAAGTTGACGAGTCTACTACTGTTGTCGGCAGGACATTCCACATCCTTACTATCCTCTGAATAAAGAACCTACGCCTGACATCTGTCCTATATCTATCATCCCTCAATTTAAAACTATGTCCTCTCGTGTTAGCCATCACCATCCAAGGAAAAAGGCTCTCAGTGACCACCCTATCTAATCCTCTGATTATCTTGTATGTCTCTATTAAGTTACCAACAAAACCTAACACACTATATGCCTTCTTAACAACCCTATAAAGCTGGGTGGCAACTTTCAGGGACCTATGTACATGGACACCAAGACCCCTCTGCTCATCCACGCTACCAAGAATCTTACCATTAGACCAGAACTCTGTATTCCTGTTACTCCTTCCAAAGTGAATCCCTTACACTTTTCCGCATTAAACTCCATTTGCTACCTCTCAGCCCAGCTCTGCAGCTTATCTATGTCACTCTGTAACCTGTAACATCCTTCGGCACTATCCACAACTCCACCAATCTTAGTGTCATCCATAAGACCATAAGACATATGAATGGAAATAAGTCCATTTGGCGCATCGAGTCCACTCTGCCATTCAATCATGGCTGATGGGCATTTCAACGCCACCTACCCACACTGTCCCCATATCCCTTAATTCCTTGCAAGATCCACAAATTTACTAATCCATACTTCTATGTCCTCATCCAGATCATTTATAAAAATGACAAACAGTAGTGGCCCCAAAACAGATTCTTGCAGTACACCGCTAGTAACTGAACTCCAGGATGAACATTTCCCATCAACCACCACCCTCTATCTTCTTCCATAGAGTCATAGAGATGTACAGCACAGAAACAGACCCTTCAGTCCAACTTGTCTATGCTGACCAGATATCCCAACCCAATCTAGTCCCACCTGCCAGCATCTGGCCCATATCACTTCAAACCCTTCCTATCCATAGACCCATCCAAATGCCTTTTACATGTTGCAATCGTACTAGCTTCCACCACATCCTCTGGCAGCTCATTCCATACGCGTACCACCCTCTGTGTGAAAAAGTTGTCCCTTAGGTCTCTTTTATATCTTTCCCCTCTCACCCTAAACATTTGCCTACTAGTTCTGGACTCCCCCACCCCAGGGAAAAGAATTTCTCTATTTATCCTATCCATGCCCCTCATGATTTTATAAACTCTATAAAGGTCACCCCTCAGCCTCCGACACTCCAGGAAAAACAGCCCTAGCCTATTCAACCTCTCCCTACAGCTCAAATCCTCCAACCCTGGCACACTCCTTGTAAATCTTTTCTGAACCCTTTCAAGTTTCACAACATCTTTCCCATAGGAAAGAGATCAGAATTGCACACAATATTCCAACATTGGCTGAACCAATGTCC
Organism: Chiloscyllium plagiosum; assembly: GCF_004010195.1. Classification (NCBI taxonomy): domain Eukaryota; kingdom Metazoa; phylum Chordata; class Chondrichthyes; order Orectolobiformes; family Hemiscylliidae; genus Chiloscyllium; species Chiloscyllium plagiosum. The sequence continues at coordinate 41,721,277 of NC_057739.1, forward strand.
TGTACAGCCACAACATGACCTCCCAACTCCTCTCCTCAACACTCTGACCAATAATGGAAAACATACCAAACACCTTCTTCACTATCCTAGCTACCTGCGACTCCACTTTCAAGGAGCTATGAACCTGCACGCCAAGGTGTCTTTTTTCAGCAACACTCCCTGGGACCTTACCATTAAGTGTATGAGGCTTGCTAAGATTTGCTTTCCCAAAATGCAGCACCTTGCATTTATCGGAATTAAACTCCATCTGTCACTTCTCAGACCATTGGCCCATCTGATCAAGAAGCTAGCCAATTTCTGATCCAAACCGCTAAATCGCCCTCAATCCCATGCCTGCTTATTTTGTGCAATAGCTTACTGTGGGGAACCTTATCAAACGCCTTACTGAAATCCATACACCACATCAACCACTTTACCCTCATCCACCTGTTTGGTCACCTCTTAAAAGGTCAGCTCTTAAAAGAGCTCGGAGTTGGGTAAATTAAAACAAAGTACAAGGTTCTCTTAAAACAAAAAACATCAGTACTATAAAATTTCAAATTCCAATAAACCAAAGACCATTCAATGTCTCCTCCTAAAGGTAATTTCTTTTGGCCTTATTTATAAACAGACATGTCACTGCTGAATGAGTCAAATGCAAGACTTCAAATTTAGTGCTCCACCTACTGGTGACATTAACCACAAATGTAGCCCTATTAATACTTACTGTTAACATCTACACTGCTCAAAAAAAAACCACCAGTTTGGACCTGTGACTCTTATTCACAACCTGACCATTTGCTTCATCCTTTGGTGTACCTTGTCGTACTTTGCCCTGATCCAGTGCCCAGAGACAGAAATCACAGACCCTGGTGCTGCTCCTGGGAACCCAAACCCCAACCTGATCGCAGTAGACTCACCCCCTGACCCAGGCACAGTGGCCTCTTCGAGCCCAATCTCCATTATTGGGCTCTATTGGACCCCTTTGTCCCAAACCTGTCCTATCCATTTGTTGAATTCCCTCTTTTTTCTATACTGTAAAATTCATCACTTTTCCAACAACTTTCAGTTCCAATGAAGAGACATACCAAACCCGAAACATTAACTGTGTTTATTTCTCTCCATGAATGCTGCCAGACCAGCTGAGTTTCTCCAGCATCTTCAGATTTTATTCCATTTCCTCAACGCTTTTCAGGTACACCATGTCAATCTTGGCTTTTTCAAAGAGACCTGCAGGGGCACTGTTGGAATATTGCGTGCAATTCTGGTCTCCTTCCTATCGGAAAGATGTTGTGAAACTTGAAAGGGTTCAGAAAAGATTTACAAGGATATTGCCAGGGTTGGAGGATCTGAGCTACAGGGAGAGGCTGAATAATTTGGGGCTGTTTTCCCTGGAGCATCGGAGGCTGAAGAGTGAGGTTTACAAAATTATGAGGGGCATGGATAGGATAAATAGACAAAGTCTTTTCCCTGGGGTNAATTGCAACATTTAAGAGGCATTTGGATGGGTATATGAATAGGAAGGGTTTGGAGGGATATGGGCCGGATCCTGGCAGGTGGGACTAGATTGGGTTGGGATATCTGGTCAGCATGGACAGGTTGGACCGAAGGGTCTGTTTCCTTGCTGTACATCTCTATGACTCTATGACTGGGTGGGACAAAGACCAAGGAAAAGATCTGTGATAAAGTGGAAACAAGAGAAATTGAATGACAAAAAAAAAATTCAGAACCAAAGTGAATGGGCTGAAAACCCTGTCAGGATTTGGATAATTATTTTTCTGATTTCTAGTAAAAAGTCCAGGACCTCAAATCATTAAGGAGGATGGGGGGTGGGGATAGATTTTAGCACAGTGAATGTGGAAAAATGTTTCCTCTTGTGAGAGAATCTAGAACTAGAGGTCAGTCATTTAAAAAAGAGATAGGGAGAAATTTAGATTTATTTTATTGTCACGTACTCAAATACAGAAGTACAGTGAAGAGTGTACAATGTCGCTACACACGGTGCCATCTTAGGTACAAAGGGACCTAGGTACATAACTTAGGTACAAAGAAATTAAAGAGAGAAACAAAGTTCAAAGTTAAACATTACAGACAATCTGGAGAAAAATGAGAAAGTAAGGTAATAGTTAACATTGAAGTCCTTCTTAATATTAACTAGAAAATTAAAGAAATTGTTAAAATTCCAAGTGTTTTTCCTGAATGCTTAGCTATGCTAGGCCCCCAATCACCTCTATGGAGAAGGTGAGGACTGCAGATGCTGGAAATCAGAGTCAAGAGTGTGGAAGTCGAATGGCTTCCTAATGAAGGGCTCTTGCCCGAAACGTTCATTGTCCTGCTCTTCGGATGCTGCCTGACCTGGTGTGCTTTTCCAGCATCTCACTCCCGACCCCAATCTCCTCCACCTAGCTCGCTCTCTGGGAGATCTCAGCACCCTGTTCTCAGCACCGCCGATGCTGATACAGATACCAGGGGAACTCCTCTCATAGGTCACTATTCCTGTGTTCTCATAGATGGTCCCACCTTCTTCAAAAGGCAGTGAAAACAGAGTCCTTGAATATTTTAAAAGCAGTGGTAGCTTAATTTTTGATAAGCAAGGGGGTGAGAGATTATCAGGGGTATGTAAACATGTAATCAGATCACCATGATCCTAGTGAATAGCAGAACAAGCTTGAGGGGTCCAGCAGACTACTCCTGCTGTCAGGGTTTTCTGTTAATAGATAGAAAATATTAACTATCTCTCTATCTCCACAAATGCTTCTATAACCCGATGAGTTCAGTTAAAAATCACACAACACTAGGTTATAGTCCAACAGGTTTATTTGGTATTATGAGCTTTTGGAGCGCTGCTCCTTCATCAGATAGCTGTGGAGCAGGATCATAAGACACAGAATTTATAGCAAAAGATTACAATATCATGCAACTGATAAGATATATTCAACCAACCTAGATTGCTGTTAAGTCTTTCATCTTTTAGATAGGTTGAAAGTTTCGGTTCATTAATATGTAAATCCCAGAACTTCTTTAAGTCACATTCTCGGGGTAACTTAAGGTTTTTTTTTAAAAATGACATCTCAGCTCAGATAATGATGAGTTCAGGTTGCAATTGATCTATTTACAGCAGGGAAGGTTAAGGAGGTATATTTCACACAATTTGGGGGAAAAAAGACCACAAGAAATAAGAGCAAAAATGTGGCATTTGACTCTTCCAGCCTGCTCCACCTTCCTTCAGCAACAAAAACAGAAATTGTGTAAGAAACTCAACAGCTGAAAATGTGTTATTGGAAAAGCGTAGCAGGTAAGGCAGCATCCAAGGAGCAGGAGAATCGACGTTTCGAGCATGAGCCCTTCTTCTGGAATTTCCAGCAACACATTTTCACCTCTGATCTCCAGCATCTGCAGTCCTCACTTTCTCCTAACAAACTCAACAGGTGTGGTTTGAGAAAGAGTTAACTTCACACAGGTCTGAAACATTAATGATTAGATTAGATTCCCTACAGCGTGTAAACAGGCCCTTCGGCCCAACAAGTCCACACCAACCCTCCAAAGAGTAACCCACCCCGACACATTTCCCTCTGACCTATGCACCTAACACTATGGGCAATTTAGCATGGCCAATTCACCTGACTTTGGGAGAAAACCCATACAGACACAGGGAGAACGTGCAAACTACACACAGACAATTACCTGAGGCTGAAATCGAAACTGGCACCCTAGTGCTGTGAGGCAGCAGTGCTAACCACTTAGCCACCGTGCCACTCTTCCTCTTTTTAACTGATACTGCTGACTTTCTCCATCATTCTTTCTCTTGTAAATCTCCAGTATTTTGCTTTTTCAGGAATGTTATTGTTAGACTATGCTGTGGATTCTTATGGGATGTCAGTGTCTATGTTGCACAGGACTGTGTGAACACCAACACTATGGGACTGGGTCAAATGATCCTGGGCCCACTTGCATTATAGGAAATACAAAGTTAAAAATCACACAACACCAGGTTATACTCCACGACCACCTGATGAAGGAACAACGCTCCAAAAGTTGTTGGACTATAACATGGTGTTGTGTAATTTTTAACTTTGTACACTCCAGTACAACACTGACACTTCCAAAGCAGTATGGGAAATGTAGTCCCGGAAGTAGTTCGGTGGACCGGAAGTGTGTTATGTCCGTCCTGCAAAACCTTCCCCCGCTGTTAGTACGCAGTGCAAGTCGATGTGATTGAAGGGTTTCGAAAATAAATTGTGTTTAAGGAAAAAGAAAGTTGTATTGGGTCCAAAATGCCGGCGGGGAAAAGCTACCGCAGGAGGAGAGACGAGGAGTCGGATGAGGAGGACGAGCAGAGGGTGGTGGAGGTCAGGTGAGAGCCGAGGCTTCAGTGGTCCGTGGAGGCCTCTCGCCCTCCAGCCCAACCGGGGAGATTCTTCAACCTATTCCTGAACAGTTAACTGCTTAAAGGTTTCAGGCTTCTGGAGGGAAAGGTCTTGTCTTTGTACAGCGCCTTTTAGGATTCCCCAACGAACTGGACAGCCAATGAAGTCTTGTATAAGAGACAAAAAATCAGCAGATGCTGGAATGCAAGGTAGACAGGCAGGAGGCTGTAAGAACACAGCAAGCTGGGCAGCATCAGGAGGTGGAGAAGTCAATGTTTCGAGTATAACCCTTCTTCAGCCCTTGCTTACTGTGTTCTTCCAGCCTCCTGCTTGTCTACCATGAAGTATTGTATTGCAGGAAATCCCTCACACCTAACGTACATTGTCTGACCAGAGGTGTCACCACCTTTATCTTGATAACACCTTAAGTTATCTCGGGGCCGTGACTTGAAAGAAATTCTGGGATTTGCATATTGATCAATCGAAACTTGCACCTCCAATCTAACTGATTAAAGGTTTAAGAGCATCTTAGGGATGTTCAATTTGTTCGCATTAGTTGTATGATCCTTTGATCTCTTCCTTATAAATTTTGTGTCTAAGGTCTTCTTCTCTCACTAGCTCCTGATGAAGGAGCAATTCTCCAAAAAGCTAGTGCTTTCAAATAAACCCATTGGACTACAACGTGTCGTTTGAGTTTTGACCTCGTCCAACCCAGTCCAACACCAGCAGCTCCACATCAAAGAAACGCAGCAACCAAGATTGTTCACAGCAAACCCCCACAACATGAATGTGATGATAACCAGACTGTGTGCGTCTGTTTTGTGCTGTTGATTGAAGGATAAATATTGACCCAAACACCAGGAAATATTCAACAGGTCTGGCAGCACTAATGGAGAGAAGAATTGGAGTAACATCTTAAGTCTGATATCAGAGCTATATTTGACTTGAAACATCAACTCGCTCTATCTAACCGCAGCTGCTGTCTGACCTGCTCGGTATCCCCAGAATCTTTCTAGTACGTGTTGTAGTTGTGTTCAATCTACCAATTAGTCACTGTTTATTTGTTGAATCTTGGGTAGTTTTGGATTTGAGATAGAGGATCAGCCATCAGTTAGAGGATTGTGTTGAATGGCAAAATGGGTTTGATGGGCTGGATAGTCTATTCCTGCTCCTATTTCATGTGTTTTGAGTTTCAATTTTTATCTTAGATTTCCTGCATTTGCTTTGCTTCTTCAATGGGGGAGCTTCCTTGCTCTGGAAAGTAGCAGCCATTAGATATTAATCCAGTCCAAAGATGTGTGGCGCTGGAAAAGCACAGCAGGTCAGGCTGCATCCCGAGGAGCAGGAGAGTCAATGTTTCAGGCATAAACATCGACAGTCCTGCTCCTCAGATGCTGTCTGACCTGATGTGCTTTTCCAGTGCCACACTTTTCAATTCTGACTCTCCAACATCTGCATTCCTCACTTTCTCCCAGTCCAAAAATGTGCAGGTTAGGTGGATTGACAGTGATAAATTATGCTGTAGTGTACATGGTTGTGTAGACTAGCAATGGTAAATGTGGGTTAGGGGGATTGGTGGGTGTAGGGGTGGGTATGCGTTCCAGAGGGTGGGTGCAGACTTGATAGGCAGAATGGCCTCTATCTGCACTGCAGGGTTTATATGATTCTCTGATTTGACATCCATTCAAGAAGTGTTTTGTGTCTCAGCAGAGAAACAGGACCTCCAACAGTCTGGCACTCCCTTAATACTACATCTGACCACCACCCTAGATAACTGTGGTCAAGACATGGAGTGGAGCAGACAGAGTGGTACTCACTGGGCCATAGCTGACTCCTAAAGTCTAAACCATTGTCTGAGTGAGTGAATACATACAGTTTGGTGGCTGCCTCGCCAGTAAATGATCAGTCTTCATCCTCATAAAATGTTCTTAAGTTTGTAAAGATTGAAAATAGCCATCAGTCGCTGAGGCTTTCCTCCTGACAGACATAGGAATTAAGAGCCAGAAGTTGGTTGATAGGGTCCCTCCAGCCTGCTGTGCCATTTGATAAGTTTGTGACCTCAACTGTATTTTCTTATCCAGTTAATACTGTTTTGTTAATCAAACCTCTATGTCTGCCTTAAAACAAAATTCAATGATCCAGCCTCTACTGCTCTCAGAAAAAAAAATTCTACCAACTAACTAGCCTTTGAGAGAAATCAGTTCTCATCTCTGCCTCAAGTGGAAGAGTCTTTAATTTTTGAATTAGTTTTCGTCTTTCCTATAAAGGCAATATCCTCTCCACATCATCCTGTTCCCCCACCACAACATTGCATGTGTCAATGCTTTTTAGTCTTCACAATTACGACAATGTATGTGAGACTATGACATCCATTTGATTTTCCTCCCACATGGTTGTAAAGATTGTAAAGCAATGATTCAGATATTTTCTAGTCAAACGTTTAGAGATATTGTTACACAATATCAGAGTGACCAGGACTTGAACCTGGAATCAGGGCTGCAAAAGCCCTTAAAAGCAATAATTCATTTCTCTGTGGATATTTTAAATGATCCTGTTCAGAGATGTTATGACATGCCTTGAACCTTGGTCTTCTGGCTCAGAGGCATGGACACTACCACTGCACCAAAAGAGCCTTTTCATTTCTTTGTGGACTAGCCTGATCTTTTTGTTTTAAATTAGCCTGATTAGAGATCAGGTGGGACTTGAACCTCAGCCTCCACAGCCCAGAAGTAGGGACACTGCCACTGTGCCGTAAGAGTCCTATCATTTCTTTATGGACTTTCCTGACCTATTTTTCCAATCAACCTGTTCAGAGATGTTATTACACAACTCTAGAGCAGATGGGATTGCACCCAGGCCCCCCAGTCCAGGGGTAGGGACACTGCTACTGCACCACAAGAATCCCTGTGGGCTTCCCTGAAGCAGTTGCCCTTTCTTGCTTATTGGTGGTTGCTAGTTGATATGATGGAGTTGCCCACAAGGCTATTTCAGGGAGGTAATTGACAGTTAACTACATTGCTAAAAATGTGTTGCTGGAAAAGCGCAGCAGGTCAGGCAACATCCAAGGAACAGAAGAATCGACGTTTCGGGCATGAGCCCTTCTTCAGGAATGAGGAAAGTGTGCCAAGCAGGCTAAGATAAAAGGTAGGGAGGAGGGACTTGGGGGAGGGGCGTTGAATTGCGATAGGTGGAAGGAGGTTAAGGTGATGGTGATAGGCCAGAGTGGGGGTGGGGACGGAGAGGTCAGGAAGAAGATTGCAGGTTAGGAAGG